>NW_015160837.1:1657544-1720486 GCF_001447785.1 Gekko japonicus
GGGGGCCCCGTGCGAACCCGGGGGGGGGGTGGGTTGGCAAGCCAACCCTAAACCAAAAGGAAAGGCGGGATATATTGATAACTACATAAATAAACTTTGGTCCGTGGAGGGGTAGGGTAAGCAATCAAGCAAAAAGAGAACAACGGCAACAGAAATCAAAACCAAGAAATGAAATCCATTGAGACATCTAATGTCCTGTTTGTCCTTCTTCAAGGAAATAGGTTGGCTAGAGGTAGAGAGATTTAATTTTAAAGAGATAGGGGGATTTCACTTATTATATGATAATGTTTTTTGTAAAAAAACTAAAGCTGAACTCACTTTCAACCCTCCAGGGCCCTATGTTGGTATGGAGGAAATGGAAAAGCCAGGGATTTCTCCACTGACCGCTTCCCCCCCCCCTCCAAAATTTGTTCCAGCAAAAAATTATGGTTCCAAGTGCAGAGATTCTGTTCTTAATCAAATGAGACTAATGGACGCAAATACTACACTCTTAAATAACAGTGGTCAGCTTGGGATTGAAGGAAGGATTCCTGAAGGGACTTGCAGAATGATCCTGGGACACATCCATGTCAAGGGACAGATGGGAGGTATTAGATGCCTGGTCTCTGACATTTCAGTCTCAGATCCCATCCTTTAGGGAGACGGATATATACACTTTTGTAAATCAAGATGAGCCAGCAACAACCTTGTTGTTCTTTTACTGATATTCTGCCTTAATTCTACCTGCTTAAAGACTCTTCCCAAATACCTGTACTTTCTAACATATATGTGTCATTAATATAACTTTTTACACCTTTAACCTCTGGGTTTATTGGGACTGGACCCTTGGAAAATCTCCTGTGCTCAGGCTGCTTGGGGACATTCTCCGGAGAGAGTCAGTGCTGAAAGGACAGTGTCCACAAGAGAAAAGGAAGGGAGAAAAGGCAAGGTTAAGTCGTTTTTCACTCCCATGCAAGAGCTTCCCTAGAAAATGGGAAATGAGCTTTTGTTGTGTTTTGAAAAAGAGCCTTTGGCCCTTGGCCAACTGGTGGACAGAGAGTGAAAGGGAAGCCGACAGCAGAAGGGCCTTCAGCCTTGAATTCCACCCTGGGGAAGTGAACCGTGACTGAATAATATTGCACATAAATGAATAATGATAACGATATCTCTTGATATTCCTGGAATGATGCCCTTTGTGGAGAAATGTGTTCCGACTTGGAAGTCTGGGCTGTACAAAACCCTTCACATTCAGTTCTAGAAAGTTTTTATCTCTCCTAGCAGAGGACGGGCGGGAGGGGAGAAGTCGACTACTCTCAAGCCTGGCCCAACTACTGGCCATCCAGGCGTTACAAATGCTAATAGCCTTCCTGGCTGGAGACAAAGGAATGGTCAGCTCACACCTCTGGCTGGAAGTTGATACCTACAAGGGACACAGAGACTTGGGGTGTGTGTGTGTGAAGAGAGGCTAAAATGTATCCTTCTGGAGATTTCGGGAAAAGATTCTTGGACTCAGAAACAATCAAGTTCCTTGGGGTGGAGGGAGAGCTGTCGCTAGATGATTCCATCTAGGGAGAATGAGCTCTCACTAGGGTTGCCAGGTCCAATTTTGTCCCCAGCAGGGGACTTTGGGGGGGGGTCCTGGAGGGGGTGGGGCATCCCCAACGTGGTGATGTCACCTTGGGGGACATCCCGCTCCAAGCCCCGAAAAATCGCCGGCAGCCACCCCTCTCCCAAACCTCCTGCAAGATTTAAAGGGCTTGCCAACAAGGTGGAGGGTTTTTAAATCTTGCAAGAGGGGAGGGAGGGGGCTGCCGCTGCCTGAACAGGTGCATGGGGCCAGTACCCGCCAGCTGGAAGTGCTTAAAGGGACCCTTTAAGGGCTTCCAGCCGGTGGAGCCCCACACCTGATTTCCATGTGGCATTACCGCTTGGAGACCAGGTGTGCAGGGCCAGTCCACACCGGCTGGAAGTGCCTTAAAGGGGCCCTTTAAGTGCTTCCAGCCAGGAGGGCCCCGTGCACGTGCAGCCACCCCTCTCCCTCCCCTCTGCAAAATTTAAAGGGCTGAAAGCTGGTAAAGGTAAAGGTTCCCTTGCTTGAAAGCCAGTCGAGTCTGATTCTAGGGTTGCGGTGCTCATCTCCATTTCAGAGCCGAAGAGCCAGCGCTGTCCGAAGATGTTTCCGTGGTCATGTGGCCGGCATGACTAAACACCAAGATGCATGGAATGCTGTTACCTTCCCACCGAAGTGGTACCTATTTATCTACTTGCAATTTCTTGCTTTCGAACTGCTAGGTTGGCAGGAGCTGGAACTAGAGACGGGAGCTCACTCCATCATGCGGCACCCGGGTCTCGAACTGCTGAACTACCGACCTTCCACAGCCTGCTGTTCAGCATCTTAACCACTTGAGCCACCGCAGCTGCGAAAACTGGAGGACCCTTTAAACCTCTCAAAAGAGAAAGGAGGGTGAGTCATATAGGCCTCTGGCCGGGCTTCCTGTGGCAGCAGCGCCACTCCTGCTAGTACTCAGGAGCTGGCACTCGCCTTCCCTGCCAGCGCGCATCCCTACGGCGGGTGGCTAAGTCTCTGTGGAGCCGCTCCCTCCGCCGAACCACTCGCGGAAGTGAGTCAGGCGGGCTCCCCGGTTGCACCTGTACCTCATCAGCTGCTGCCGGGCCAAGTGTGGGGTTTCCAGTCTCAGGCGCTGGCGAGCTGTTAACTCCTGAGGAGTCAGAGGGGCCGGCTTCTGGCTCTGGCGATGCCGGCACCTCTGGCTGCAGTGCCAACTCAGGCGGGGACTCCGTGGCGTCGTTGCTGCCCATGACATGCAAGTGCACTAAGCTGTCCCTGTGGAAGCCATTCACTGGGTAGCAAGAGATGCAGGCCCTAAGCAGAGCCTCGTGGCAGTGGGGCAGAAAGAGAAGCTGGGGGCCCTGGCCCTCTCAGTGGGTAATTCTTAGTGGTACCGAAAGTGGTACCGAAAGAGGGAGAGAAAACCCTCTGAGGGTTGGGAAGACTGGGAGAGCAGCATGTTGCTGGGTAGAGACTTTGGTGCCCCTGGGTGGCTAGTTTGGTGTAGTGGTTAAGTGTGTGGACTCTAATCTGGGAGAACCAGGTTTGATTCCCCACTCCTCCACTTGCAGCTGCTGATGTGACCTTGGGTCAGTCACAAGCTCTGGAACAGCTGTCCTTGAAAAAGAGCAGTTTCTGTCAAGAGTTCTCTCAGCCCCACCTACCTCACAGGGTGTCTGTTGTGGGGAGGGGAAGGGAAAGGAGTTTGTAAGCCGCTCTGAAACTCCTTTGGGTAGTGAATGGCGGGGTATAAATCCAATCTCTTCTTCTTCTTCTTTTACCTCACAGGGTGTCTGTTGTGGGGAAGGGAAGGGAAAGGAGTTTGTAAGCCGCTCTGAGACTCCAAGTGAAGGGCGGGGTATAAATCCAATCTCCTCTTCTTCTTCTTTTACCTCACAGGGTGTCTGTTGTGGGGAGGGGAAGGGAAAGGAGTTCGTAAGCTGCTCTGAGACTCCAAGTGAAGGGCGGGGTATAAATCCAATCTCTTCTCTTCTTCTCTTCTTCTAGTTGCCTTGGAGACCCGGACAGAATGGTACCTGAGGGTCAGCGGAGCTACTCCATCACACCCAGTACATTTTGGGTTTCCTTCCTTGTACCCTCCCTGAGGTTAAAATCAACATCGTATTTTGAAGAAACATTTCCCTGAGTACACGCAAAAGAAGTCTATAAGGAAGCTTACAAAGTGAACCAGTTCTGAAATGAATCGATCCAGTAATGTTGCCACACACCCGGCAATCACTCCACACAATGAAGTAAGCAGCAACTTGAAGGACCTTAATAGATCCGCGTAATCACGGCCCCGTGAACCACGGACACAGAGAACTGATAAAATGGAAGTGCTTCTCAAGGATTATTATACATTTATCCTGGGCTCACCATTTTCTCCAAGAAGTGGATGAATGTAGAGTCCCCCAAGGAAAAAGATACGCAGGATGTTATCGTTTTTACTGTAATGCATCGAATATAAGAAATAAAACCATCCTTATGACTGGTGCCATGGCTGTGCCCCTTCCTGATTGCCTGGAAAGCACACAATTACGGCAATACTGACAACACAAACAGAGAGCGACAAAAAAGTAACCTTGCTGTTTGCTTTGCTAGTATCACACACTGAGAAAATGTCGACGCTTCCCCTCCCTCTCGGAGAGAACGCCACTGTTTCACCGGCTGTATGGCCAAGCAAGCAAATGTCGTCCATGCCACCCGTCAGACGACAAACGTCTTTCCCTCCTTGCATGTGGTGGTGAAGCCGGCCCGGAATATCTGCACATGCGGGGGCAAGGGGGGGGGGGCGACCGTTGCCAATTTCTGTGGCAGACTTTTAACTCCCCCCCCCCCGGAGTCCCCGTTGCCCAGGAGCAGATTTTCATGAGGCGTTTCAGGCTTCAGTGGAAGAGGGGAGGCAGGAAAGTCGCACTTCATAGGGATGGAAGCCCTTCTGCCCACAGAAATTTTTTAGGCGGGATCCAACGCAGCATGGGTTTAAATGCCTGCTAAAACCTACCCCTTTCTTCTGGCGTTCTCAAACTAATCTCTCTTCCCAGTTTTTTCACTCCATACTCCCCCCTCTCATACATCCAGTCCAGGGGTGGCCTCCCGATCGGTCTTCCCTTCCCCAGCCAGTGTTTCCCTCCCTGGGTAGCTTGAGGTGGGGGAGGTGTTCTCAAAGCCTCCCCCCTCCCCCGTGTTGGCTGGCTTGGAGAAGGCATTTGTCTCCTTAAATCCCTTCTCCAAGCTAAGCTCATAACCCTGCCGCAAGTTTTGTTAGTCTTTGAGGCGCTACTGAACTCTTCCTCTTTTCTACTGATCCGGTCCCTTAAATAGCTTGCAAGCTTGTGCCTTTGTTTTGCCTCGTGTACAGTGCCTTAATAGTTATTGTAGACAGTCCAGAAATAACAGCAGGAGGGGGGGGGCAACCCAGAGCAAATGCTGAAGAGACTATCTCAGCAAAAGCACAAAGCAATTCCACGTCTCCCTTGCATAATTCTGCATTTCCTTCTCCACTTGCACCAAACAAATGGAAGTTATTCATGCAATAACATGAAAGAAAGATTTGACTGGTCATATTCGTGACCCAGTTTTCAACGTCGTTTCAGTAACATAATGAACAGCAATAGTCTGTGCGTTGCCAGCTGCCCTGAGGAGACCTCCCTGAATATTCAGGCTTATGTCAACATTTAATCTGTGGTGAAAATCATGTTGATTGCTCTCCATTTTTATTTTTGGATCTAGGGAAATCCTCTGAGACGGCATCTAAGCGACAATTCCCCCCTGTATTTTAAATCGGGCCTGGGCCTGAACGCCATACTTCGCATGGATAACAAAATTAATTCTTCATTCACTTTTAGGGGCATGTAAAGAAACCCTGAGAGTTCTTCTTTGCTCCAAAGTACCCTAGTGAGGGGGCAATTTGCGCTGGAAACGGCACAAGAAGAAAGAGAATGCTTAACCCTTCCCTGCTAGTTGCTTTTCCCTGAAACTTCTTCCCACCATTATTTTTACCTCAACCCAGGGGCGGATCTACTGTGAAACTAATGAAGCTTAAGCTTCAGAGCTCCTAATCCTGGGCGGGCCCTAAAGCAACTTTAAAAAAAATGAGTAAATTTTTCAACAAAATTGATGGGGTTTTTAAAAAGTGTTTGTTGTTATAATAAGGCTACCTTCGTGACAGAATCAGAAGCCAATGGGTTGAAGTACTTAATACTCACCGTAGAATATGCTCTAATACTCATGTCATGTGGCCTTAAAATATCCCTGTACTTGTTGCTGGTTGAGAAGGGGACCCCATAACCATTCAAGCTTTAAAGTCCCAAAAATGTAGGTCCGCCGCTGCCTCAACCAGTGTGTCTAAGTTCAGATTTGTCTGAGCTACGGAGCCAGTTTGGTGTAGTGGTTAAGTGTGCAGCCTCTAATCTGGGAGAACTGGGTTTGATTCCCCACTCCTCCACTTGCAGCTGCTGGATGACCTTGGGCAAGCCATAGTTCTGTCAGAGCTGTTCTTGAAAGAGCCATTCTCGAAAGAGCTCTCTCAGTCCCACCTACCTCACAGGGTGTCTGTTGTGGGGAGAGGAAGGGAAAGGAGGTTGTAAGCTGCTCTGGGACTCTCTGAGTGAAGGGTGGGGTATAAATCCAATCTCCTCCACCTCCTCCACCTCCTCCTCCTTCACAGTAGAACACTAACTTGGTAAGGGAAGATTTAAATGTTCACTCCCCTCATCTCCTAAGGAGGTTTCGCACCATGGCTGTCCTGGCTCCCCCCCCCCTGCTCTTGACTCCCCCCCACTGCTAGTCAAGTATAAAGGAGGTCTGGTTTAAAATAAAACAACAACAACCAAAAAACCCTTTCCCCTCAGGAAACTCTCAGGCAGTGTTCCCTCTAAGCTGAGTCAGTGTGTGCTAGCTCACAGTTTTTTAGCCTCCGGCTCACACATTTTTGTCTTAGCTCAGGAAGGATGGCTCCAGGGCAAGCTCATTTATGCAGCAGCTCGCTCACAACTTTAATGCCAGTAGCTCACAAAGTAGAATTTTTTGCTCACAAGACTCCGCAGCTTAGAGGGAGCATTGCTCTCAGGTAGGTGTGCCACCACCAGAGGAAGATACCAGAGGCTGGTCCCTATTCTGACTCCCACCCCTCTTCTTCTGGCCACCTCTGGCTGGCCAGTGAAGCAGTGAAGCACATGTGCACACATCTCTGGGTGTGGGAACAAAAAGGATTTAGCCACAACTTGTCCTCCTTCCCTTCTCTCTGTCTGAACTGCCCCTTCAGGGCTGACTCTCTGGTAAGCACGTCAGAACTGCCTGGGTGCTTGTAAGTGAGATCCAAACCCAACAAACCCAGAGATTACTTTATTAATTACACATAAGTTCTAGAAAGCACAGACGTTTGGAAACAATCCTATAAGGAGGTAGAATTAAGGCAGAATACTAGTAAAAGAACATGAAAGGTAGTTGGCAATTCCTCCTGACTTTCAAACGCATAATTTTTTTAAGAAGAAGAAGAAGAAGAGGAGGAGGAGATTGGATTTATACCCCGCCCTTCACTTGGAGTCTCAGAGCGGCTTACAAACGCCTTTCCCTTCCCCTCCCCACAACAGACACCCTGTGAGGTGGGTGGGGCTGAGAGAACACTGACACAAACTGCTCTTTTTCAAGGACAGCTGTGGCAGAGCTTGTGACTGACCCAAGGTCACATCAGCAGCTGCAAGTGGAGGAGTGGGGAATCAAACCCGGTTCTCCCAGATTAGAGTCCGCACACTTAACCACTACACCAAACTGGCTCTAAGTCAGCATCTCTTTTGGTCACTCTCATGCTGAAATACCAAGCTGATGGAAAAACTATAACAGGCAAATGGATCTGTGGCCTTGAGTCAGGATCACAGTCTTGGCATGAAGGTGCAATAAATGAGGGTTGGAGCCAGTCAACTTTTCCACTGGTATAATGGGGATGAAGGTGTCCCTGCTGCCCACCGAAAAGACTATGACAGGGTTCCTGGGAGCAAAAAAATCCATGTGTAACTGTGTGTGCGTGTGTGTTTGTAATCAGGAGAGGAATTGGGTAAGGTTGAGGGGGAAAGTTGGTCGGATCTAACCCAATGTATTTCCTTTCTTCGCCCAAACTATTAATAATGTGAGGAGTCCTGGACTGTTGACAAACAGCAAAAGCCTTCCCTGTGCATTTTACCAGGGTTTCTTTTCTCAAGTGAAAGAAGGAAGTCCATTCCTGGCACCTCAGCTCACCTTCTTACAATTGCTGATGACTAGCAGGAAAGACAATGGAACAGTCAAGTCTTTCCCCTCATCCCCCCCCCCTTCCCCAGGCAAGAAATAGAGTTTGGAGGGCTTCTGGCTAAAACAACCCCAGAGACCAAGAATGGGCTGGAGGAAATGCTTCTTTGACCTGGTCAAGTGTATAGAGACAGAGAATCAATAAAACTTCCTTGGAAGAGGAAGTTGGTCTCTTTCATTCTCTAGATGCTGCTTTCCTGAGAGGACACACAGAGATACTCCTCTGAGCAGGAGGAGCACATTGACTATGTGGCTGGCTTGAAGGGCTTAAGGATGCTGTGAGGTAATGGCCACTTTGTAGAGACCTGTAACTAGCTAAGCTAAAAAGCCTGTCCTAGATTTTACCATCAACTAGGGCAGAGGATATGCATTTTCACCCACTTATGTTGCCTTCCTTGTTCAAATCTGGAGCTGTGCTAAAAATATGCTTGTGACCACTTTCTTTTTAATAAATACTTTAATCTTTTGATGTTGGGAGAGGTTCTCTGTACCACATAGACCTCCATTGCTTCAGACATGCAATTTTAAAAAGGGGCTCCAAGGGGGTTGGCATGTGGCTATTCCTCCAAGGGCATCCAAGGCATTAAACTGTCCTCATGATAGCCAGGAGCTGGGCCACAGGGGACACTGAGGCAAGACCTCTGAGCACAGAAGGGGAGCGGAGGGAACTGATCCTCTCAATGGGAAATCCTTATATTGATCAGATGGTGGTAGCAGCTACTCAAGAGTAAAAGAAAAGACCCTCCAGGGCATTGGGAACCCCTAGGAAGGCAGGGTGGAATGGGGCCTGCAAGCTGGAGCAGGCACATTCTGCCATAATCAAACACTCTCACAAAATTTACTTGTAGACAGGAAACAGTTTTACTAGGGCATGACCAAGCCGAAGTTACACACTAAGTGCCAACCCAATTAAAATCTTATGGCATGATCCTTTCCAACATGGACACTCACACTTTTCGGAGTGGGTGGGCACAAAAGTCTTCTTCCTTCCAGTGTTCCCTCTAAGCTGAGTTAGTGTGAGCTAGCTCAGTTTTTTAGCCTCCGGCTCACACCTTTTTGTCTTAGCTCAGGAAGGATGATTCCAGAGCAAACTAGGTTATTCAGTAGCCAATTCACCTGCTCACAACTTTAATGCCGGTAGCTCACAAAGTAGAATTTTTGCTCACAGGACTCCACAGCTTAGAGGGAACATTGCCTTCCTGTTCTCCAGTCAACTCATTACGGCTCATGAACTAGAGCAGGTGCATCATTATCTGCAACTGAAATCCGTCCCCCTCATCCCCAAAGTCTTTCCTAAATTTTAACCTTACTTCCCAAACGACTTTTATGAGTGAGTCACCTGGCTGGTTTGCTACAGAGAGGCATGCACCAAACACCTCTTGCAAAGAATGGCTGGCTTGCTGTGACGTACGCACAGTCATGGGCCGGCTAAGGATGGGATGAAGAGCTCCACTGAACCCAATGACGATTCTTCCTATGGCACCCGTACGGTATGCATTGAGACCTTAACTCTTGCAAAAAAACACAAACAAGAGAATAACAAACACACTGTAATAAAATACAAATATATTAAACAGGATCCAAAAGAGTCCAAGAAAACCAGCCCAAAGGGATTAGAACATTAGAAGTCAGACGGGATAAGTATACATACAAATGAGGCTTTCTTGGTAAGAACCATTGCTTTTCATTGTGTTTTGAAACATCGACGGGTGATAAAGACAGATATATAAACCTTGTAATTTTATGTAATTTTGCAGGAATGGCGGTCTTCTTTAATGACTCTGACTTATAACAGCGATTAATTAACTGACGCACTGTGATTAGGTAAGCAAGCCAAGGTTGTTTTATTATAAAACACATGTTTTTAACTACAGTGTGGCAATATCCGGAATCCTCATGTGACTTCTGCCTGATTTTTTTTTAACTTCTGCCTGATTTTTCGATTCCCATCTGACTTCTGACGTTCTAATCCCTTTGAACTCATTTTCTGGACTCTTTCAGATCCCATTTGCTTGGCCATCCTCTGTCTTACAGCTTTTGTTATGGTATTCTACAATTCTTGTATATGTGATTATGTTATGTTGCTTAATTCTTTATTGAATTATATGTTTTCATGACCTTTAAAGGTAAAGGTAAAGGTTTCCCGTGCTCGAAAGCCAGTCGAGTCCGACTCTAGGGTTGCGGTGCTCATCTCCGTTTCAAAGCCAAAGAGCCAGCGTTGTCCGAAGAAGTTTCCGTGGTCATGTGGCCGGCATGACTAAACACCAAGGCGCTCGGAACGCTGTTACCTTCCCACCGAAGTGGTACCTATTTATCTACTTGCAATTTCTTGCTTTCAAACTGCTAGGTTGGCAGGAGCTGGAACTAGAGATGGGAGCTCACTCCATCATGCAGCAACTCGGGTCTCGAACTGCTGAACTACCGACCTTCCACAGCCTGCAGTTCAGCGTCTTAACCACTTGAGCCACTGCAGCTCCATTCATGACCTTTACTTACTTATAAATTTCCTGTTTAATATATTTGCATTTTATTACAGTGTATTTGTTATTCTCTAAAAATTACATAACAGCAGACTAGGGTATAACTGTAACAGAATATATTGCATACAGTAGGTTTACAAGCATCACGACTTAAATACTTCATGTGAAAAAAAATCCAGCTACCTGAAATTCCAGGCCGTAGTTCTCCCTGCAGAATTCCCGCAGTTTAGGATACACATGTTCGCGTAATGCGCTTCTTTCCGCCACTGTATCTGCACGTGGAAAAAAACCCCACTGTTAACAGTATTTGTGACAACTATATATTTAAATAATAGTGTAGGCTTATGCAGGGGAGAACACTGATCTTAAAACCATGAGCACAAGCTTAGTGCGGCAATCAGAATTCTGTGCTCCAGGGAACAACTTGTCAAGCTGAAATGCCTGTTGTGACATTTAACAATATTCAGTTTAATACTCACTTCAGCAATTCAGCCCCGTTCTGAATAAGGCTCTTACGTTTTAGAGTCTGCGGCATCTCTAGGAGGAGAAGATAAGGCACGAAGGCTGGCTGCAGCCCAGAAGTAAAGGTTCCTATCGGAACATCACACGCAGGACTGATTTCCACATTGCATTTCTGTTAAGTGCACACCTGACTGTGTAAAGTGTGAATAAGCAGGAACAAATTTGTCTTTGCTAATTTGTGGAGCATGCACGCTTCAAACTGCTATAGGAACAGGCTCTTTTTACATTTGCTGGAATTAAAAAACAGTAAGAGCATTCAGATCGGCGAAGTTCAGTTTCCTACCTAGCCGCTCACCATGAGGGGTTAGGACAAGAGACAACGGAGTATGCTGTTTGATCGCCCTCTTACACGAGGTCATCAATAACTTCAGGCCTCCAGGATATATTGCCACGCCAAGCTCCAATGATATTTCTCCTATGTGCAACTGAACTCATATCCAAGTTTAGAGCTAGTAAGGTCAAGGTCAAGGTTCCCTTGCTTGAAACCCAGTCAAATCCGACTCTAGGGTTGCGGTGCTCATCTCCGTTTCAAAGCCAAAGAGCCAGCGCTGTCCGAAGATGTTTCCATGGTCATGTGGCCGGCATGAGTAAACACCAAGGCGCACGGAACGCTGTTACCTTCCCACTGTAGTGGTACCTATTTATCTACTTGCAATTTCTTGCTTTCAAACTGCTAGGTTGGCAGGAGCTGGAACTAGAGATGGGAGCTCACTCCGTCATGTGGCACACTCGGGTCTCGAACTGCTGAACTACCGACCTTCCACAGCCTGCAGTTCAGCGTCTTAACCACTTGAGCCACCGCGCTCCTTTTAGAGCTAGTACTTTGTGGTTAATAGCTGTGAACTCAATCAGTTCAATTAAGGGGCCTTGTAATTTTTTGGTGGGGATGTGGAATGGTATGTTATAGCCTGATCTCATCAGATCTTGGAAGCTCAGTAGGACTGGTACTTGGAGAGCACCAAGGAAGGCTCTGCAGGGGAAGGCAATGCCAAACCACCTCTGCTTCCCACTTGCCTTGAAAGCCCCTTGCTGTGATCGCCATAAGTTGTTTGTGACTTGATGGCACATACATACATATAAATCTTCAGCCGCCATATGCAACTCTTCATTTATAGTTCATAGATTCATAGAGTTGGAAGGGACCTCCAGGGTCATCTAGTCCAACCCCCTGCACAACGCACGAAATCCACAAATACCCCCCACACCCCCAGTGGCCACTGTTCCGCGCCCAGAAGATTACAAAAAACCTCCAGAATCTCCAGCCAAAGTGGCCTGGAGAAAAATTGCTTCCTGACCTCAAAGTGACAACCAGCAGTTCCATGAGCACGTAAGAAAGGGCCACAAGGACTAAGCACTGATGCAACCCTTCCTGCCCTCTCTTCTCGTGATCTGCCTAAGTTCACAGAATCCGCATTGCTGTCAGATGGCCATCTAGCCTCTGTCTGAAAACCTCCAAAGAAGGAGAGCCCACCACCTCCCGAGGAAGCCAGTTCCACTGAGGAACAGTTCTTACTGTCAGGAAGTTCTTCCTAATGTTTAGCTGAACAGGGCAACAGAAAACAACTCTGGGACAACAGAAAACTATTGGGTGTTGTAAATAAGAAGCGGGAGACTGACCAGTTATGAAGGTGCACAGAGAGTTTATATAGTTATAAAGGTGAATATATACAGAGATATTTACAGGCTATTGAACAGCATGCTGTACCTTAGTCTATGAGAACTAAGTCCCCATCCAGTTTACTAAGCTGATAGCTATTATGATAAACCCCAGCCAGTCTCTAACAAGGTGATGTAATCACTAGCTCTAACAAGCCCTGAAAGAGCAACACCTGCTAGAAAACACCTGGCTGTAATTACATGATTACTAGCATGACAGCTAGGTCTGACAAACAGATCAAACTGATCTATAGTAACTGCTTGCTACCTCTATCACTCTGACATATATCTCAATAAAAACAACTCTGTACCATTGTCTGTATGACAGCATCTTCAAGCACTTGAAGTTCTATTAGTTTGTGAATTATGACAGCCAGCATGCTGGAACGATGCTTCTCCACACCTTCCATGCTCCAAAGGCTGGCATCCTTGTGTGGGCCCAGATGCCACAAACCATTTGCAAAACCAAAAGCAGCTCTCTCAGGCAGTGTTCCCTCTAAGCTGAGCGAGAGTGAGCCAGCTCACAGTTTTTTAGCCTCCGGCTCACACATTTTTTGTCTTCGCTCAGGAAGGACGGGGGGCTCCAGAGCAAACTAATCTATGCAGCAGCCAAATCGCTCGCTCACCACTTTCATGCCAATAGCTCACAAAGTAGAATTTTGGCTCACAAGACCACATCTTAGAGGGAGCATTGCTCTCAGGACTCCATGCATTCAAAGAAACAGCCATCTGCAGCTGATTTGGTATTCCACAGAGGGCAGTCCTAAAGAGTACAAGAAACACGGGACTGCCACCACAAATGGAAACTCCGTGCCAAAGTCCCCTTTCCTCCTTTGTAATCTTTGCAACAACAACCTCCTGTTCCCTGACTTCATTACACTGAGAGTTTCCTCGCCTCCACCAGAGTTGTCGGCCACCAATGATGCGGAAATGAGGAAACCCAGGATGCACTGAGGTGTCACAGAGGGGTTTGTCTATGGCGAGCATGAACACAGCTGCTTACTCAAGCACAACGCTCCTCCCTCCGTATTTTCACCGAGGTACAAAAGCAGGCCCCTCTCCCGGATAGCCCGAGCCAGCCCGATCTCGTCAGATCTCTGAAGCTAAGCAGGGTCGGCCCTGGCTGGTATTCGGATGGGAGACGGTCCAGGGCTATTTCTGGGCAGGAACGCACAGGAACGGAGTTTCGGCTGGCTCCCAAGTTGGCCACACCCAGCAGGAACTCATTAGCATAACAGGCCACACCCAACAGCAGAAACTCATTAGGATTGGCTGCATTAGGGGTGTGTGGCCTAACATGCAAAGGAGTTCCTGCAACAAAAAAAGCCCTGGGTGTTGACAACAAACAAGGTAAACGAAATAAGAAGCAAAAGGTGGATGTGGCTGGATGACCACACTTCTGGTAACATGGGAATGTGGCCTAATATGCTAATGAGTGGTGCAATCAGGGGTGTGGCCTAATATGCTAATGAGTTTCTGCTGCTGGGTGTGGCCTCTTATGCTAATGAGTTCTGGCTGGACTTTTTCAACAAAAAAAAGCCCTGGAGACCGCCAAAGAACACCAGGCTCCTGACACAGAGGCAGGTAGTGGCAAACCACCTCTGAGCCTCCCTTGCCTTCGAAACCCTGCCAGGGGTCACCGTCAGTCAGCTGTGACTTGACGGCCCTTTCCACCACCACAAAAGCTGCCCTGAGCCTGCTCTGGCAGGGTAAAGGTAAAAGGTCAAGGTTCCCTTGCTCGAAAGCCAGTCGAATCCGACTCTGGGGTTGCGGTGCTCATCTCCATTTCAGAGCCGAAGAGCCAGCGCTGTCCGAAGACGTTTCCGTGGTCATGTGGCCAGCATGACTAAACACCGAGGTGCACGGAATGCTGTTACCTTCCCACCGAAGTGGTACCTATTTATCTACTTGCAATTTTTTGCTTTCGAACTGCTAGGTTGGCAGGAGCTGGAACTAGAGACGGGAGCTCACTCCGTCATGCGGCACACTCGGGTCTTGAACTGCTGAACTACCGACCTTCCACAGCCTGCAGTTCAGCGTCTTAACCACTTGAGCCACCGCAGCTCCTTTCTGGCAGGGTAGGGCAGGATATAAATTAGAATATAAATAAATATAAAAGGAGGCACCACACCAAACTGGAGATTGTTTACCACTCACAAACCAGGATTCTAATTAAACCAAAGGCTATTTGTCTGCCTGCCTGTCTGTTTGTTTATTTGAATTTATATTCTGCCCTCCCCGCAAGCAGGCTCAGGGCAGATTACAAAACAAAAGGAGGAGGAGGAGATTGGATGTATACCCTGCCCTTCACTACCTGAAGGAGTCTCAGAGTGGCTTACAATCTCCTTTCCCTTCCCCTCCCCACAACAGACACCCTGTGAGGTAGGTGGGGCTGAGAGAGCTCTGTCAGAAACTGCTCGTGAGAGCACAGCTCTGAAAGAACCTGTGACTGACCCAAGGTCACACCAGCAGCTGCATGTGGAGGAGTGGGGAATCAAACCTGGTTCTCCCAGATTAGAAGCCGCGCTCCTAACCACTACACCAAACTGTCTCTCTAAAACATACTGAATACAACATTGATAAAGAATTAAAACAGTTTAAAACCACACGGTTTAAGAACAGGACGCACTATCTGTTTACATGCAACGTTTCCAAGTTGGTGTCACTGGGGCTCTGAGCAATGCTCCCTCTAAGCTGTGGAGTCCTGTGAGCGAAAATTCTGCTTTCTGAGCTACTGGCATTAAAGTCGTGAGCAGGTGATTCGGCTGCTGCATAAATCAGTTTGCTCTGCAGCCCTCCTTCCTGAGCTGAGACAAAAATGTGTGAGCCGGAGGCTAAAAAAATGTGCGCTAGCTCACGCTGACTCATCTTAGAGGACACACTGGGGCTCTGAGGCTTTCTTGAGCTGGGCCACATAGCGGTGGTGAGCTTCAGCAGGGGAGGCCGGGTTCAGAGTCGCACTGTTGTGTGTCTCTGGCCAAACAGATCTGTCATGGTGAACCAGCTCTTGATTCAAGGTTTCTCAACCCCCCCAAAGTTTTTAACTGTGCTTCACGCAGCAGGGAGAGGGGAGGAGCGAAGGAGAACAAACTGTGTCTGTGATTGTCCCATGTGCCGTGACATCTGAGTGCAGCCACGGTGTAATGGCGTCAGCGCACTGGGAGAATTGTCCTAGATATTACTGAAGAAGAACAACTCAGGACGAAGCTGCTGTTTGGGGCAGCAGCCTGAATCTATTATAACCCTGCCCAGTCCGAGACAGTTACAAAGCCAAAGATGAAATTGGAATTGACAATACAACCTGGCCCATAGCTACAGCAGTGCAATTGGGAGCACCGCCCCCTTCCTTAAAGGGCCAGCCCCACAAGAATTTTTGAGAAGAAGTGGGGGATGGGGTGCACCCCTCCCTCCCTCCTGCAAGATTTAAAGGGCCCTCCAGCTGATCGGTGGGCCCTGTGCTCCCCGCCGATCAGCTGAAAGGCCCTTTAAATGTTGCAGGAGAAGAGGGAGGGGGTGGCCGGGCTTTGGGGCAGACTGGAGCCGACGTAAAAATAACAGCAGCCCCACCAGAAATTTTTTTTTGCCCCACAAGCTGCAAAATCCTAGCTACGGGCTTGCATATCACACAAAGTCAAGCCAGGCAGCACTGAGCAAACAAGATCGAGAGCCATCCTTGATTTAAACCTGCCAAAGGTCTTTGCAAGCAAAAAACGGTTCTCAGCAGGCTTCTACAGGGAATCAAAGGAGGTGCCAGGCAAATATGCCTGGGGACGGTATTCTAAAGTTCAGGCGCCACACCAAGGAGCTGTCCCTGAAAGCTAAGTGCTGAAGCTGGCGATAGCTGGAAGAGGACCTCAGCAAACGTTCATTACAAATAGGCAGATATCATGGAAGTCCAGGTTGCTTTAGCGACTCTGATCCAAGGAACATGCTTGAAACCAGTGGCACTCTTACCACACCAGCAAGATAGGAACATTACAGTGAGTACCAGCTAATAATCTGGCTGTCATGTTCTGTACCAGTTGCCGTCTCTGAAGTCTTTTTACAGACAGCTATAACAACTCATAGTAATGTAACTTGGAACCATCACAGAGACATGGATAACGGTGACAATGGTTTCTCAGAGGCCACAGCTAATACATCAGCTAAGTTGGTGTCACAAAGACATTGGGATTTCCTTGAGAGTTTCTGAAGACTGTAAAAAAACCCAACCCAATCCCCTTTCCCCAGGGACCTGGGGAAATTTGGTAGTGGCCATTTCTCTGATTTTATTCTGGTTATACTGTGCTCAGTACTGGCTATGGCTACTGCCTGGCTCTGTTTTATTGATATTTGACTTGCCCGTTACTTTCTTTGCTCTTCAGCATTTAATTGTATCGATATACTGTTGTGTTGCTCTCACTTGGATGGCCCAGGACAGCCCGATCTCATCAGATCTCAGAAACTAAGCGGGGTCAGCCCTGGTTAGTACTTAGATGGGAAACCTTCAAGGAAGTCCAGGATTGCTCCGCAGAGGCGGGCAATGGCACACCACCTCTGAACATCTCTTGCCTTGAAAACCCTACAGGCAGTGTTCCCTCTAAGCTGAGTTAGTGTGAGCTAGCTCACAGTTTTTTAGCCTCCGGCTCACAGTTTTTTGTCTTAGCTCAGGAAGGATGGGGCTCCAGAGCAAACTGAGTCATGCAGCAGCCAAATCACTCGCTCATGACTTTAATGCCAGGAGCTCACCAAGTACAATTTTTGCTCACAGGACTCCACAGCTTAGAGGGAGCCTTGCCTACAGGGTCTCCATAAATCAGCTGTGACTCGACGGCACTTTTCACCACCACTGTTGTATTAAAACTATTCTAATGTAAACTGCCCCGAGAGTATTTCTGAAAGGTGGTATATACACTTTAAGAATAGAAGAGCTTTTGAACAACATCCGTCATCCATGAGCTAAGTTCAACAAACATCCCCCCAGGCTGGGAGTCGTATCCTTAAAAGAGAGCAAACTCCCACATCCGAAGCTGTTTCCATGGTCACCTCTTCCATGGCCACCTGTTACCTGTTACCATGTACCAACTTTTAAAGAAGAGATTGGATTTATATCCCACCCTTCACTACCCAAGGGAGTCTCAGAGCGGCTTACAAACTCCTTTCCCTTCCCCTCCCCACAACAGACACCCTGTGAGGTGGGCGGGGCTGAGAGAGCTCTTGACAGGAACTGCTCTTTTTTCAAGAACAGCTCTTGTCAGAACTACGGCTTGCCCAAGGTCATCCAGCCAGGTGCAAGTGGAGGAGTGGGGAATCAAACCCGGTCCTCCCAGATTAGAGTCCGCACACTTAACCACTACACCAAACTGGCTCTCAGGCCATTGGCCTGATCCAACAGGCTTCTCTTATGACAGCGAGTGAACACATTTAAGAATTCCTGCCTGTCCCCATTCACTCCTCACAGTTGCTGCAGCTTCTGCGCCTGGAAATGGAATGACACATCATTAAGATGGAAATGTCGACTTAGGCTGGATGACAGATAACCCAGTTTTATTATGTAAAACTCTAAACTGCCTTTAAATGGTAGCAAATGTATGGGATTAGCCTACCGTAAAAAAAAAGGCAATGTCAGAGGTTAAATTTTTATACTTCTGCAGAGAAAAAGTTTAACGTCAGTGTTATTTTCTTGCTGCCAAAATAGAAATGGACCAAAAGCTATTTTTAAGTCATGTTAATGAAACTCAGAGACATAGAAATTTGTCTGTGGAAATGAGGAACTGAGCTATGAGTCTCTGGGGTTTTGAGGACTTTGTACAGATAATGGCTTGGATCTACCAGAGGGTTTCTGTAGACAGAAAGTCTTCCTATCTATGGCACATGACTTCCCTGTCTTCCCTCTCTCACTTCAGTCCAAAAAGCTGCTTGCAATGTTGCTTGGGAGGGGCGGTGAACCCACAGTAACAGTCCGCCATTGAAGAAAAGAATCCCTCAGCATCACCTCCCTTTACATGTGTGGAATTTCTCTGGTGGATCTCAGCCAATACCTTTTCAGAAACATAATGTACATGGTCTCATCCCAGATTTCTGACCCGTACCTTACATTCTTCATTGACACAAAGGGAAACTGCAACCAAGAAACCTGAAGGAGATTGACACTGGGAAGGGCAGCAAAGAAGGAGCTAGAAAATATTTTTAAGTGTAGGCAGGGGTCATTTTCTGCAGGAACGCACAAGAGTGGAGCTCCGGCAGTAAAGAGCCCAGGGGGCGGGCACATGCAACAAGCCCCACCCCCTGCTCCCAGCAGCCCTCAGTCACAGTAAGAAGCAGCCAGGTAAGTTGAAGAGCCCACCTGGCCCCCCAGTCCAAAACAGTCCAGTAGTACCTTTAAGACCAAGTTTTATTCATGTACAAGCTCTCCCTCCTCTGTGAGGACAGATCTAACCCTAACCCCCCAATAGCTAGCAATCCAAAATAGTCCAGTAGAGCCTGAGCGGTGGGTGTGGCCTTCTGACACACTTCCGGTGACGTCAGGAGGTGTGATATATGCAAATGAGTTATGCTGATGAGTTATACTAATGAGCTCCTGCCCCTCTTTTTCTACGAAATAACCCCTGAGTGTAGCGATACATGTCGCTGGCAACCAAGATCGAGTTAATTCGTGCCATGGTATTCCCCATTGCTATGTATGCGTGGACAAGGAAGAAAGCTGACAGGAAGGAAGTTGATTCCTTTGAGATGTGATGTTGGAGGAGAGTTTCATGAATACCGTGGACCGCCCAAAAGACAAATAAGTGGGTTCTAGATCAAATCAAACCTGAACTCTCCCTAGGAGCTAAAATGAATAAACTCAACCTATCGTATTTTGGTCACATTATGAGAAGACAATCATGGGCCCCGGTCACACGGGTCGGATATCGCAGGGGGGAGGCGTGGCTGTTTGCCCCGGAGCGAACTACTGCGTGGCCGCTGGATCAAACGTCCTGCTGACGTCCCGTGGTTCGGGGGGAGGTGCCGATCATACGTCAATCCTGCGGCGCGGCAAAGAAGCGGTGCGGCAGGAGTTGTTTTTTTAAAAAAAAACCGAAGTGTGCGCATGCACTGTTGGGTGCTTGTGCGCATCCCGTGGAGACTTGGAAACCCCCCCTTTTCGCGACGGGACATGGGCGGGTGCCGGATGCCACGAGCTACCACCGGAAACATGATCAGACGCCTGCCCTTGCCCCGCATTTTCCGGAAACTAGTACCTTGGAGGTACTAGTTTTTTACGGCGCATCTTCGGCGGGAAGCCTCAGGTTAGCCACGGGAGCTCTATGCTTCCCAGATGTTGCAGTTTGATCGCGCCCGGAAAATCCGCCTATCTTCCGTCTCTGTAGCGTGGCTAATTCTCTGTGTGACCGCAGCCATGCTAGGGAAAGTTGAAGGTGGCAGGGAAAGACCCAACAGGAAATGGATTGACATTATCAAGGAAGCCAAGAGGGACCTCAGTTTGCAAGACCTGAGATTGGCTGCTAATGATGGGACATTTTGGTCAGGTCCTTCAAACTGAGGGCCGTGGCTCCCTTTCTTGAGTCAATCCATCTCATGTCGGGTCTTCCTCTTTTCCTGCTGCCTTCAACTTTTCTGCCATTTTTGTCTTTTCCATTGCCTCTTGTCTTCTCATAATGAGGTAAAGGTAAAGGTTCCCTTGCTTGAAAGCCAGTCGAATCTGACTCTAGGGTTGCGGTGCTCATCTCCGTTTCAAAGCCAAAGAGCCAGCGCTGTCCGAAGACGTTCCCGTGGTCATGTGGCCGGCATGACTAAACACCAAGGCGCACGGAACGCTGTTACTTTCCCACCAAAGTGGTACCTATTTATCTACCTGCAATTTCTTGCTTTCGAACTGCTAGGTTGGCAGGAGCTGGAACTAGAGATGGGAGCTCACTCCATCATGCGGCACCCGGGTCTCGAACTGCTGAACTACCGACCTTCCACAGCCTGCGGTTCGGCGGCTTAACCACTTGAGCCCCCACAGCTCCTTCTCATAATGAGACCAAAGTACAATAGCCTCAGTTCAGGCATTTCAGCTTCTAGGAAGAGTTCATGCTTGATTCGATCTAGAACCCACTTATTTGTATTTTTTTTTGGTCCATGGTATCCCTAAAATTTTTTTTAAAGAAACATACGTTTGTGGAGAAGAAGAAGAGACTGGATTCACACCCCGCCCTTCACTACCCGAAGGCATCTCAGAGCGGCTTACAATCTCCTATCCTTTCCCCTCCCCTCCCCACAACAGACACCCTGTGAGATAGGTGGGGCTGAGAGAGCTCTTCCAAGAACAGCTCTGAGAGAACTGTGGCTGACACAAGGTCACGCCAGCAGCTCTCCCAGATTAGAGTCTGTGCTCCTAGCCACTACGCCAAACTGGCTCTTTCAAAACAGCTCCATCCAGTCTAAAATGCCATATCTTTCTTCATTTTCCTTCATCCCAAGCACTCAAACATTTGCAACTGGGATTTTGCAGCAGGGCTTCCTTTAATCGGCTGTTAACGGCAAGGCAAGGTTTAAATCACACGCAGCACTGTTCAGCAACAAATAATTCTCACTAAGCAGCCTTTCTTTCGGAGACACTGTGCTGAATCACTGTGTTCTGCTCATGTTACAAAAGGCGCTTGGACATCATGAGGGACAATAAAGCTGCCCGTCTTTTAGTGTTGGGGCAACCTTGCTTCTCCATATAATGCTGCGATAACGACACTGAATTGCGTTTCTACGAAGCCTTTCTTCTGAATATCTCTCGGAGCACTTTCCCTAAACTAGGCAAGCAACAGTCATCTGAACATAAATCAGAGACACTGGCAATGTTCCCTCTAAGCTGTGGAGTCTTGTGAGCAAAAATGCAACTTTGTGAGCTGCTGGCATTAAAGTTGCGAGCGATCTATTTGGCTATTGGATAAATCAGTTTGCTCTGGAGCCATCCTTCCTGAGCTAAGACAAACGTGTGTGAGCTGGAGGCTAAAAACCTGTGAGCTAGCTCACACTAACTCAGCTTAGAGGGAACACTGGACACTGGTACGGCTTTCTTCCTCGGGGGAGGCCTCAAACCCAAGACAAATCTCACTCTGACAGCATTACACCCTTCTGCTTAAAAATTGCGCTTGTAAGATAGGACCGACCAGTGATACTCACTCAGTGGACTGAGAACCACATGTGGCTCTTTACCATGCTACCTGTGGCTCTTCCCCACTGCAGAACCCTTCCCATGTTCCATGTCAGTGGGCAAGGTCATTGCCCGGGAGGGTTTATGGTTAGCAGGTGGTTCCCACCTGAAAAACAGCCACTGCTGGAAGGACTGGAGGATGGGTAGGCTGTGAGCTTCCCTGAGTTGTGGGCAGCAGGCCAGGGGTGGAAGTCAAGGGCCTGTCCTCTCCAGCCTCCTCCCCCTTCTATGCAGCCTCTGAGCTCTCAGCACCAGGCCACTACTGGGGGAAGAGTGCCGAGAAGAGGGAGTAGAGACACCACAACAGCTGCCCAAGGGAAGAGCTAACTGGCTGCAGTAGAATGGCAATCGTTTTATTCCCATGTTTCCACAGCCAGCTTGCTCTCCCCTGGCCGCCTTGGGAGTCTCACTCTCTCTTCTGAACTGCGGAGGAGAGTGGGGAGACAGAAGCGGAGGAGACAGAAAAGATGCAGGCAGGGTGTGAGAGAATAAGCTGGATATCTGCTTTATGGACTGCTTATTGCTACACACAATGGACTGTGCACACACACAGAGGCTCAGAAAAGCTGTACACTTTAGGTCACCTGTTGTGATGCCACACATAGAGGGTGCCTGCACATACCTTACATGTAAATAAGGTTTCAGCTACACAGTTGCCCGGCCTGGTGAAGAAGCACAAACCTCCATTATTGTGAGCAATGAAACAACAACTCTAGGAAGAGACAGACCCCATGACAGAGCTGCTTGTGGTCACGTACCACCCATCAACTGCTTTGTTCCTGAGCTGGAATTTCCTGCCATATGGACATTTGTGGGGGTGTGGTGGGAACATCGGCGACGGCGGCAGTGGCAGCGGAGTAACAGTACAATCTCCTTTCCCTTCCCCTCCCCACAAGAGACACCCTGTGAGATAGGAGGGGCTGAGAGAGTTCTCTCAAGAACTGCTCTTGAAAGAACAGCTCTGAGAGAACTTGTGACTGTCCCAAGGTCACACCAGCAGCTGCATGTGAAGGCGTGGGGAATCAAACCCAGTTCTCCCAGATTACTCCTAACCACGACACCAAACTGGCAAGTATTTCTTGTGGCACACTAGCAGAGTTCTTGCAGCATATCAGAATTCTCCAGCATGGCAATTCCTGTTCTAGGTTTTGGCGGATGTCTCTTAACAACTTGGGGTATCATTGTCCCCTCCATTCTGTGTTGCAAAGTAACACCACAGGCACAGAAGATTTGAGGTGCATTCCCTATTCGATTTTCCTATATTTGGACAGGCAGGGAATAAACATTTTAAAATGTCCTTTTAGCAGCCCTTCAAAGTAAGGACAATAGAGACACAACAAATTAAGACTGAAGATTACAAGCACAGAACACTCTTGTTGATTGCAGCGAAAGGTCTCAAACAGCAAAGTCTACAAGGAATGGAATTATTGTAATCAAAATTAATGTGTAAAGAAAAATTCAGACATAGTTAAAAAAGCAGAAGAATGCAACAAATGAATCACTTGAATTAATGAACATCAATATATTAATTCATTCTTACAGTGCTGAAGGAATTAGATTTTGGAATCTTGCTGCATAGCATATTAGGTTCTGCTTTTATAATAAATTCATTAATATTATTTCAGTCTTATTATTTTTTCCCTGACATTAATAAACTAAAGGAAAAACAACAACTTTGGTTGTGTAATAAAGGGGTGATGACAGGTGAAATTTGTAGAGCCAGTTTGGTGTAGTGGTTAGGAGCACAGACTTTAATCTGGGAGAACCGGGATTGATTCTCCACTTCTCCACATGCAGCTGCTGGTGTGACCTTGGGTCAGTCACAAGTTCTCTCAGAGCTGTTCTCTCACAAGCAGTTCTCGGGAAGAGCTCTCTTAGCTCCACCCACCACACAGGGTGTCTGTTGTGGGGAGGGAAAGAAGATTGTAAACCACTCTGAGACTTCTTCAGGCAGTGAAGGGCGATGTAGAAATCCAATCTCCTCTTCTTCTAGAGAAGAGACCCTTTCTGAAATTTTTTGGAGTGGTTTGACCTGAATGGGGAAAAGCTGTCTGTAGAAAGCAAAAACTGCTTATCCTCCACGGTACCAACAACCACCCTCATCACCAGAATAATTTCAAAACGTTAGGCAGTTTTGTTTTTAATTGTGACTGAAAATGTAAACAAATAAATGTACGTGTATCGCTTAAAAAGGTTAAAAGGCAGGCCACTCATTGGAGGTATCATGAGGTCTAGATTCTAAAAAGTCACCATGGAACGCAAGTCGCTCCTGTATGGCAGGTTGGGTTCTAGGACCACCATCTGCTTGAAGTGTATTGTCAAGGCAGGAAAATGGTGAGAAAAGAGTTGCTTCTGACTTTGGACCTTGGGACGGTCACACACTCTCAGGCTAACTACCCCACAGGATTGTTGTGAAGAGAAACTGGAGGGAAGAAGAAGAAGAGGAGGAGGAGACTGGATTTATACCCTGCCCTTCACTCAGAGCGGCTTACAAATCCCTTTCCCTTCCCCTCCCACAACAGACACCCTGTGAGGTAGGTGGGGCTGAGAGAGCTCTGACAGAAACTGCTCTTTTCAAGAACACTTCTGACAGAACTACGGCTTGCCCAAGGTCATCCTGCCGCTGCAAGTGGAGGAGTGGGGAATGAAACCCGGTTCTCCCAGATTAGAGTCCACACACTTAACCACTACACCAAACTGGAATGATGTAAGCCTCTTTGGTTCCCCGCTGGGGAGAAAATGAAGCAAATCAACCATTAAATAAAATAGTTTTGAGTCCCAACAGGAAAATTCAGGGAGCCATGTGGGCTGCTGCATTTCAGAGTTTGATGCTACTTTAGAGTTAACCTTGGGCTTTACTGCGTTCTAATTTTCCTTGCATGCAAGTTCCTGTTTCTTCAGGGTCTGCCCCAGCCCTGTCCTGCACGTTTTGTTCCGTCTAGTGGTTCACTTCAATATTATACTGGCTTATTTCTGTCATGTCTCCTTGCAGATTTAAACTGCAATTTTTAATGCCAGATATAAACCGATGTCATATCGAATGGATCAAGAAAATTAGCAAAACATGTGTGGAACAGAACAAAGAACAGCCCATTGTCTGTTTGTATCCTTGCTTGATTTCTGTTCTGTTCTATTTTATAACTGTGCAGGTATTAAATTAAAAAAAACCCTGGTGTGTGTCCATCATTCTTATCTCACAAGGAAACTGACCATCTGTCCTTGAACACTGTGCCACCCAGGGATATGAAAAGAGAAAAATAATATCAGCCCTAATTCTATATAACAATGGATGGATCCGTACAGGACCACATCAGCTACGCATGTGGAAAATGTACTCCTCAAGGTCTCCTTTGCTGGATATGGGGACTGAGATGTCCTGTTCATGGCCTTGATTTCAGACATTCTTGGTTTTACATATCTCCGTATTTAATTGTAAATAAAATATTTTTATTTTGTATATAAAAGAGGTAAACAATTTATTACAGGGTATACAATTTATTACAGTGATCTTTGGGAAAGACACAATCCACTGCATGTGTTTTTTTACTATTAAGAAGCAGATGAACTGTTAAATACAATTTCTTTTAGTGATTAATGGCCGCATCAAATGTTCAGGAGAAGGTAATACCTTAAGGGTTTCCAGCCCTTGCTTCAGTTCAAGAATGACCTAATTATGGTACCTTTTTTCAGTTGACTCTAGTTGCTGCTATTGGTAAGTGTATTACTCTAACTCCCTCCCATCCTCCATCTGTCTATCTTTTCATTTTCATAACACTAGACAATAAACAACTTAAAACTGCACTGAGGGCGATCAGGAAGGATCACCTCTAAGCAACCTAGAAAAGCCCAGTAGTTCATTTAAAAATACATTTTTTTCTGGACAAGCGGAGTGAGTGCAGCGTCTGCCCTACCAAGCGCAAGAAGAGGCAAAGTAAGCAGATATTCAAGCACGTTAATGATTTATATACCAACTTAGGATCAAGTGGCACCTTTAAGGTTTATTTAAGGTACGTGCTTTCGTGTGCCGGTACAGTTTTTCAAATACCACGTGCATGGACACGAAAGCTCATACCCTGAATAAAACGTTGGTCTTAGAGGTGCCACTGGACTCTAAATCTGTTAAGAACCTAAGAACATAAGAGAAGCCAATGTCGGATCAGACCAATGGCCCATCCAGTCCAACACTCTGTGTCACACAGTGGCCAAAAATACCAGGTGACATCAGGAGGTCCAGCAGTGGGGCCAGGACACTACGGCCGATTCTGCACTAATGCTTTGCCCCCTTTCCCCCCCGGGTCTAATTGGCCCGATTCTATGCACGCATTTCCGCATTACAGAAATCTGACCCGGGTTTTGCCTGGGTGTTGATTTCCGCATGTCGCCTTGCCCAAATCTAGAATCTCTCTTCTCCCTCCTGTTTTTTTTTAAATGGAGGCGGGGTTGCATTGTATCACACCGCCCACGGAAACGCCGATTGGTCCCTTCAATTTTTGACCCTCGATGCCCGCGAAAAGCATCCATTGATGCAGCCAGGAAATGGGGGTGGGGTGGGCGGATGGGAAGTCAGTATATGAACATGAAAAAGAATGCTTAAACCTTTACACAAATGGCGAATTCCAAACAGAAATGAGAAAACAGGATACGGACATGTAAAAGGATATCTAAACGCCGGTCGATGATGGCCCATTGTTTCATCCAGTAAACGATGGGCTATTATTGAAGGGGAGGGAAAGAAGCAATGCAGCGTTAAAGGGGCGGAGAGGGGACAGCTGCGAATTGCAAGTTCCCCACTGGAATGCTCTGACTTCAACACCGCAGCAAAAAAAAACCCCTGAAGGTGGCGGAGAGGGAAAATCCGGGGAGAAAGACCCTTAAATTCAGGCCGATTCACGAACCCAAGGCAACCGGTGTGGAATCGAACCATTGCTGCAATTATTATCAGGGCATGAACCCGGGGCAAACTATGGTGCGGAATTGGCCCAGAAGCCCTCCCACTGTTCCCCCCCCCCCCAGCACCAAGAAGACAGAGCATCACTTGCCCCAGCCTGAGAGTTCCTATCTATACCTTGTGGCTAATAGCCACTGATGGACTTCTGCTCCATATGCTTATCTAATTCCCTTTTGAAGCTGTCCATGCTTGTAGCTGCCACCACCTCCTGTGGCAGTGAATTCCATGTGTTAATCACTCTTTGGGTGAGGAAGTTGTACTACTTCAGACCAACATGGCTGACCGCCTGGATTTATATACTACTATGTCTTACTCCTATGTAGATTTATTCAACTAAGCTCCACTGACTTCAGTGGAACTTACTTCTAGGTAGGGGCCAATCACACAGGGCAGAAGCCTGTCTTATATTTGGAAGCCTCCAGGTGCCTGTAACAGACATGTCTCAGCCAGGGGTCATTTCGTAGACAAAGAGGTGCAGGAGCTCATTAGCATAACTTATTTGCATATGCCACACCCCCTGACATCACCGGAAGTGTGTCAGAAGGCAACACCCACCGCTCAGGCTCCACTGGACTGTTTTGGATTGCTAGCTATTTTTTGGGGGGGGGGGGGAAACGTGGAGATCCCCCCGCACAGGAGAGCTTGGTCATAAAGGTGCCACTGGACTGTTTTGGATTGCTAGCTATGGGGGGAGGAATGCGCAGATCTGCCCTCACAGAGGAGGGAGAGCTTGTACCTGAAGGTGGGGGGGGGCTCTGCAATTTACCTGGCTGCTTCTTGCTCCTCGTGGCCTGACTGAGGGCTGCTGGGAGCAGGGGGTTGGGCTTCTTGCATGTGCCCACCTCCTGGGCTCCTTACTGCCGGAGCTCCGCTCCTGTGCGCTCCCGCAGGAAATGATCCCTGGTCTCAGCTATGATTTACTGGAAGGCAAGTTTTGATTCTCTGAGCCAGAGCCACCGAGGGCTCTCAAGGCTCCTAGACAAATTGCTCCTCCAGACTTCCTCCCCCAAATTCAGCCCAAACATGGTAACAAAATGACATGACTTGCCAAGCTTCAAGGGGCTCCCAGGGCCATCAGGGCCTTCAGAATTTTGTCACCCAAGCCCTTGCCCCGGCAGCCCTGCTCTCGACACCAGTTTCGGCGCCACCTACAGCAGTGTCTTTTCTCCTGCCAAAAAACCCAAAAAACGAAACAAGGGACTTGCTCCACTGGGCGGTTCTGCATTGGCTTCTCCCACCATTGTTTCAGCAAACTCACGTTGGAACAGAAATCCCCTTCTGCATTGCATGCTGCTTTCGCTTCCTTTGATCATCAGATTTTATGGTCGCCTCCACACTCCATGCCGCTTTTGCTTTCTTTGGTCATCGGGTTTTATGGTACCTTCTGCATAGATTTATGGGCATTTTATGGCTGTTCACAGGTGACTCTGCAGTCAGTATGGCGTTGGCCCGGGGTATTTTTTTTTGCCCCCCCGGAAAGGATTTTTTATTGCTTTTTTAATTGGACTACAAACTACAAAGAAATAAGGGAAGGGAACTACAGTTAAGGAGAAAGTAAAGATGACCACTACTGACTAAAACCCCAAGAGAAGGAGATCTTAAAACAGCTTATGTACAAAATCATTCCTTAAATCGCTAATATCTTTTGAACTTAGTCAGACATGCTAAAATATCTTTTAACACTTAGATTTAACTGTTAGAGAGAAACACCAGAGCATCACATTATTAAAAACCATATTTTCAAAGGCACAATTCAGAGTCCTTCAGCCTTCATTTTTTTTCCTAGTCTTTTCCTCAGTTTATATGGATTTTTAGGGGCAGCTGCCCCTTTTTCAGAAAGAGAGTCCTCTCCAGAAGACCCCGAGTCCAGATCGCCACTGGACTTACTGTCCTTCTCCTCTTTATCCACCTCCTCTGGCTCACCCAACTGGATTCTCAAAAAGTCCCGTGCTTTGGAAACAGAGTCAATCTTTTCTTTTTTATCCTGAAGTTTGAAGGTTACGCCCTCTGGATATAACCACCTGTAGCTAATTGCATTTGTATGAAGAAAAAGAATTAAATCTTTATATTTCTTTCTCCTTTGTCTTATTTCAAATGGGATATCTTTCAGAATCCTGATGGTACTGTCCCCGCTTTTCAAGGGTGTCCCCGCCGTCGCTCTCAGGATACAATCCCTCACGTGCCTCTTCGAGAATCTCATTACTATTTCCCCAGGCAGATCATTCTTCTTTATGTATACGGAATAGGACCTGTAGGCCACATCCATCTCGCTCATAAGATACTCCGCCTTCAAATCTGTCACTGGGGCTAATGCATCGCTCATCACTTGCTTCAGATTCTCGCTTTTGAATTCTGGGACGCCTTGGAATCGAAGGACCAAGTTTGCCTTCTCCATTTGTAGCTGTAAAAGTTGTTCTTCTGTAGAAATCTGCTTCTTTTCCTGTCTTTGCACCTTTTTCTTCACCTTTTGGGTAGTGGCGTCAACTTCTTTCACTTTCTCAGCTGTTTGCTCTGTGATTTTAAGAGTCTCATTCAATTGAAGCTGCTGAGTAGTGATACTTTGGTTCATCATTGACAACTGTTCCTTGAGATTAGTCATCTGGTCCAGCAGGGGGCGCAGGGACTCTGCCAACATTTTAACCAACTCGGTGGTTGCTTCCGGATGAGGGCTTCCATCTACTTTCGCTTTTAAAAGTTTTTCTTTCTCAGTCCTCTTCCCCGCCATTTTTATGGATTGTTTACTTTCCGAAGATTTGCTAAAGTCTCTGAATATATGCTCATACAATCATCCGCGCCCTGGTAAGTCTCTCTCAACAGATTTCAGTGTTTTTGCTTCCGCTCCCCCCTCGGATCTCGCATTTAAATTTGTGCTCATGGGAGGGGCCCCTCCCCCGCTCGCTTTCTTTCCTAGACCTTGGGGTGGGAGCTTTCTTTTTAGAATGTCAATTACGCTCTAATCCGACTCACAGTTCATAGTCGGTCTTGCGACCTTGCTGTAGCTCCGTTTAAACCGCTCGATCTCCAGCACTTGTCCCGGTCAGCGTCACTAGTTCCATACGGACACACAGCAGGAGGACCGTCGGGATGGAGAAGCACCTTGATTCCCCAGCATTGTGCTGGCGAAGAGGCACCTCTCAAAAGTCCCATGGCTAGGAGCCTTTCAACCAGGCTCCGGGGGGGGGGGTAGTGAGACATCGCCCCCCCCTTCTGCTGGTGCACAGATTTCATCCCCGGGAGGTCCGGGAGATGAGTCTGCTCAGCGTGTCGCCATAAACCGGAAGTCGGCCCGGGGTATTTGAATGTAGTTTTTAGCTGCACCTTTTCCTCAGCATTGAGAAGATGTGGAGCGAATGCCAGATGCAGACCCAGCCACTGTCTCTTCTCTTTGATTTGCTGTTTTTCTCCAGGGCCCGAATAAGTCAGGCATTGTTAGAGTATGAAAGCGAGAATAGCAAAGGCGCGGGACCTGGCTGTGCTGAAAGAAGAGACGGTCTGTGGGGACTATAGCAACTGTTTGAATTGAAGCTGCTACAGGCATTCAGCTCAGCAGCTTCCTTGCATATGGAGGCTCAAAGTGCAGCTGCTGGTGTGTCCTTGGGTCAGTCACAAGTTCTCTCAGAGCTGTTCTCTCAGTAGCAGTCCTCAAAAGAGCTCTCTCAGCCCCACCTACCTCACGGGGGTGCCTGTTGTGGGGAGGGGAAGGGAAAGGAGTTGGTAAGCTGCTCTGCGACTCCAAGTGAAGGGCAGGGTATAAATCCTATCTCTTCTTCTAATGAAGGAGGGAGAAGGATTCAAATCCCAGCACCACAGTTCTAATTCTCCCCACACCACTTGTTAGCTGAAATTAAGGGGAGAAGAAGAAGAGATTGAATTTATACCCCGCCCTTTACTCAGATTCTCAGAGCAGTTTAAAACCTCCTTTCTCCTTTTCCCTCCCCACAACAGACACCCTGTGAGGTAGGTGGGGCTGAGAGAGCTCTTTCGAGGACTGCTCTTGAGAGAACAGCTCTGAGAGAACTTGTGACTGACCCGAGGTCACACCAGCAGCTGCACATGGAGAACTGGCAAATCAAACCCGGTTCTCCCAGATTAGAATCCACACTCTTAACCACTACACCAAACTGGTTCCCAGAGAAGAAATCTAATCATGGATCTCTGTCTCCTCTGCTTAAATTGTAAGCACTACAAGAGGATACTTCAGAAATTAACTCGTAGGGATTCCCCCCTACACTCACTCACTCCAAATTCAGAAGAGAAAACCCAAATTATTTATTTTTTGGCCTTTGAATTTAGCAGACAGAATAATCCCCCCCCACCTTCCTTTCCATTTTTTACTCTATACAACAGGCTATTTTCTCGTCTGCTGATATCAACACACAGGGCAGATTTATTCTGCAGTGCCCATCATTATTCCTTGTGATTCCAAGGTCCCTTTAAGGATAACATAACTGAAAAAGCAAAGCAGATCCATGTCCCAAGGAGCATGCAAGTTAAATTTCAACAACGGAGGGCACGATGCAAAAGGGGACGGAATGGCGGACAAGAGAAACGAAAGCAATGTGGGGTATGAGGACTGAACCCAAAGGCTTCACAGATAAAAGATGGGGTTTGAAGAAAGAGGGAAGGAGATCACCACCAAAGCGTTTTGGAAGAAAGTTCAAGGAACAATGTCCAGCAAGAAATAATAGGTAGAGGAGCCTTTTGGCTGGTTGAGAGATGACAGAGTGAAAATCACAGGCAGAGATATAGATAAGAAGAGAAGAGAAGAGATTGGATTTATACCCCGCCCTTCACTACCCGAAGGAGTCAGAGTGGCTTACAATCTCCTTCCCCTTCCCCTCCCCACAACAGACACCCTGTGAGCTAGGTGGGGCTGAGAGAGCTCTGACAGAAACTGCCCTTGAGAGAACAGCTCTGAAAGAACTTGTGACTGACCCAAGGTCACACCAGCAGCTGCATGTGGAGGAGTGGGAAATCAAACCCGGTTCTCCCAGATAAGAGATCGCAATGCTAACCACTACACCAAACTGGCTCTCAGGAATGAAACGAGGGAGAGAGAAGTGGCCTTCTGATTATCTGGTCCTGCCAAGGGGCCGGAGGATGCAGGTACTCCATTCACATGAATACTGTCCTGCAGGACTTTTTTTGTAGAAAAAGCCCAGCAGGAACTCATTAGCATAATAGGCCACACCCAACAGCAGGAACAAATTAGCATAGTAGGCCACACCCCTGACAGCACAGCACATTAGCATATTAGGCCACACCCCCATGTCACCAGGAGTCTTGTCATCCAGCCACACCCACCTTTTGCTTCTTATTCTGTTTACCTTGTTTGTTGTCAAAACCCAGGGCTTTTTTTGGAGCAGGAACCCTTTGCATTTGAGGCCACACACCCCGAATGTAGCCAATCCTAATGAGTTTCTGCTGTTGGGTGTGGCCTATTATGCTAATGAGTTCCTGCTGGGCGTGGCCAACTCAGGAGCCAGCCGGAACTCCGTTCCTGTGCGTTCCTGCCCAAAAATAGCCCTGCGTGTCCTGACATCTCTTATGAGACTTGCACACAGAAAAAAAAAAGAATTCGGGATAACGGATGATTGATGACTGCAACTGCAGTGTATCGGACTCACTGAGCTGTGAAGTTCCCCTCCAAGTTTATGCTAATATGAGCTATTCTAGATTTACGGAAATCTAAGAATGATTGACTCTACCCTCTGATCTGATCCCACATTATCCTCCCTTAATTAAATCCACAGAAAAGAGGATAAGGTGGCTATCTTAAACTCTGCCTACATTATGGGAAATGTTCAGGTTATCTAAAAAAAACACGTTTGCTGAATGAAACGACGAGACTTTTGGTTCTTCTTGTAGCATGGACTGCATGCACTGGAATGTCTTGCTTCAGCTATTATGAGACAAAAGACTCGGGAGAGTCGCAACGTGATCTGTTATACTTTATTCTCTCTTTCCTCCAAGGAGCTCACAGCAGTGTACCAGGTCTCCCCCCCCTCCCCATCTTACTTTTGCAACAGCTCTGTGAAGTAGGTTAGGTTGAGTGTGCATGACTGGCCTACCGTGCCCCAGCAAACCCGATCCTGTTGGGATTTACAAGTTCTCTCTCTGTAGTCATGAAAGAATTTCCTGTTTGTTTATGCATGCTGATGCCTTAGCTATCTTTAGAGACCCAGTGACTTGCTGCCAGGGGCAAGGTGACAAAATGCATAATTAGCACTGGGATTCTCCAGTTGGGTAATCAATACTGTGGGGGTGGACTAGAGAGTAAGCATTGGGTTTCAGGTTTATTGCTCTTTGTCCTTCTCCAGTTTGTCCTCACACAAGGTTTAGAAGTCTCTAAGTAAAAATGTAGGACAGAACAGCTAGACAGTCTACTGTCCATCTTATTTAACCGCTCAAGTGGTTAAGACGCTGAACTGCAGGCTGTAGAAGGTCAGTAGTTCAGCGGTTCAAGACCCGGGTGCCGCATGACGGAGTGAGCTCCCGTCCCTAGTTCCAGCTCCTGCCAACCTAGCAGTTCGAAAGCAAGAAATTGCAAGTAGATAAACAGGGACCACTTCGGTGGGAAGGGAACAGCGTTCCGTGCACCTTGGTGTTTAGTCATGCCGGCCACATGACCACGGAAACGTCTTCGGACAGCGCTGGCTCTTCGGCTTGGATACGGAGATGAGCACCGCAACCCTAGAGTCGGATTCGACTGGCTTTCGAGCAAGGGAACCTTTACCTTTACAGTAACATTTATTTATTTATTTATTTATTTATTTATTTTATTCGATTTATACCCCGCCCTCCCCGCAATGCAGACTCAGGGCGGCTTACATAGAGGCAAAACGCCAAAATAAAACATATTAAAACCATTTAAAATCCCAGCAGTACAAAAACATTTTTAACAATTATTGACTAAGTGCTCTAGGTGTTCAACATGATGTTTCAAAGATGGCGTATTTCAGCTATTCAGCATCATCCGCTCCAGGGAAACACTAGTGTCCCCTCATCCAGGGCCGGGTAAAGATGGAATAATAGTGATGGTAGTGGCGGCTCCTACTCATACGCCTGGTGGAAGAACTCCGTCTTACAGGCCCTGCGGAACTGCACTAGGTCCCGCAGGGCCCGGATCTCCTCCGGGAGCTCATTCCACCAGGTAGGAGCCGCCACCGAGAAAGCCCTGGCCCTGGTAGCGGCCAGCCTGGCCTCTTTGGGACCTGGCACTGCCAGGAGATGTTGGGTCCCGGACCGAAGTGCTCGCGGGGGAACATCTTCCTCTGTTTCTTATTACAAACATTCATTATTTCCGCTTTGTTATGGGTTAAATAGTTTTCTAAGCTGAGAGCCTACCTGCCACGTACCCCTGTGGGAAAATGCCTTTCTGAGTTCTGAACACCCCGTTTACAAACAAACATTTGGAATTCGACCCCTTTGTAAGCAAGGGACTTGCCGTCCTTCAGTTCCGTAGGACAAAGAGTTAACAGAATGATGTTTAAGACAAAAGCTGTTTACCAAAGGACTCGGCCAACTTTCTGCCTCGGCCATGTTCATCTAGAAGAATCACTTCCAAAGATACATGATTAGGATTCTATCCTCCGTTCTAAGCAAAGGGAAAAGAATGGCTGAGGCTCCCTTATTTAATGCACTTGTCCTCCAACTTTCCCCCCCAATGGAGACCCAAAGTGGCTTACATCATTCTGCTCTCCTCCATTTTATCCTCACAACAATCCTGTGAGGTAGATTGGGCCGGACCATGTGCCTGGCCCAAGGTCACCCAGGGAGCTTCCATGGCATGAACGGGGATTTGAACCTGGGACTCCCAAATACTAGTCCAACACTCTTATCCACTACACCACACCGACTCTCTAATAGCACCAAATGGACTGATCCTACAAATTACTGCCTACAAGGCAAGGCACTCCCCAGGGGATCAAGTTTCAGCCTTTCCACAGATGCCAAAGTAGCCTTCACTGTTCTCACACCTGTTCCTGGTCAGGCTGTGATAGCTGTCTCCTACCTGCCAGAAGCACATTCAGAATTCATTTCCTTTGGCATGATGTCAGGTAGCCCTGTCATAGGTCTGGAATGTGGAGGGATGCCCTCCCGTCTTCCGTCTAAGCTCTCCCTCGCTCACCAACTGTTTGTTATCTTATGCTTGACGTTGTAGATGCTCCAGCTGCGGTTTACTCGACTGGGAAAGTTAATGGCTTTTTGCTCTGCCTGCTTGCTTTGCCCACGCGCGAGGGAGATGTATCCATTGGCTCATGCTTACAGGGGGGGGGATGTTTGACTCTAGTAGAAGTCAGAGGCCCTAGTATCGGCGGCCATTCCTGACACAAGCTGTACACGTGTCTCTAGTACTGGATCTACCAATAAACAGTTATTTTCTCATGAAGCCCTGTGTTGCGTAACCTAAGGACCCTGACAAAGTGTCAGAAATGGCCGCCAGTACTAGGGCCTCTGACTTATACTAGAATCAAACATCCCCCCTGCTGCTGCGGGTAAACTTAGTCCACTGGAGAAAGTCCCAGGTGGTCGCCTGTGTTGGTCTGAAGCAGTAGAACCAATCTAGAGTCCAGTGGCACCTTTAAGAATAAACTTGTGTTGGTCTTAAAGGTGCCACTGGACTCTAGATTGGCTCCACTGGAGAAGTTTGCCAAGTAAAGAAAAACAAATGCAATGGACGGTATTCCTCCTCCTCCCCCAAGGAGGATTTTGTCAGTCCTCCTCCCCTGGAAAAAAAACCTGGCTTCAACACTAGTCAATGAATGACGAGTCCTCTTGCATGGCAGCTGTCTACTGCTGATTTTTCTCTCTGCCAAGGTCAAGGGAAGCCATGACCTGAATGGGCCAGGCTAGCCTGATGTCGTCCGATCTCAGCATCTAAACTGGGTTGGCCATGGTTAGTTCGCAGATGTGATGCCACCAGGGCTATTTTGGGGCAGGAACGCACAGGAACGGAGTTCCGGCTGGCTCCCAAGTTGGCCACGCCCAGCAGGAACTCATTAGCATAACAGGCCACACCCAACATCAGAAACTCATTAGGATTGGCTACATTAGGGGTGTGTGGCCTAACGTGCAAAGGAGTTCCTGCAACAAAAAAGCCCTGGGTTTTGGCAACAAACAAGGTAAACAGAATAAGAAGCAAAAGATGGGTGTGGCTGGATGACCACACTTCTGGTAACATGGGGGTGCGGCCTAATGTGCTAATGAGCTGTGCTGCCAGGGGTGTGGCCCAATATGCTAATGAGTTCCTGCTGCTGGGTGTGGCCTATTATGCTAATGAGTTCCTGCTGGGCTTTTTCTACAAAAAGAGCCCTGGATGCCACCAAGGAAGTCCAAAATTGCTACCGCAGAGGCTCTGTTTGTCTTTTGCCTCGAAAACCCTGGTGGGTTTTCCACTGGTCAGCTGGAACTGGGCAACACTTTCCACCACCAAGGTAAAGGAAAACAGGTTTAGGGCTTGTTTTCCACAAGGAAAGGTGGGGTATAAATGAACAGACTATGAATAGAAGTTGTTTCGCCGAAGTGGCTACAAAAGGGACCCAAACGTCTTCTGTAAGGTTGACTTACGGCCCCGGCTCGCTCGGGTCTGCCGCTCCTGAGTGCAGCTGCGGCAGCGTTTTGCAGAAGGGAACCCTCGGCCTCTCTTTCCCGTGGACATCTGGGGGATGCGCAGGCCTTGGGAAACCTTGTTAAGCGAGCGAAAAGTGGGCTAGCTGTTCTGCAGAAAGGACACTCTCTGTTGCAGGCGAGGAAAAGAGACAGAGCTAAGAGCTGTTAGCGAAGAGCTGCCGAGGGAGTCTGTCTGTGGGCTCTTTATCCCTCCCTTTACACCACGTCTCCCCATTAAAAACTGCGGCTTTGTGCGGAGAGGATTACCTGGGGGCACAAAATCAATATCTATAAAAAGGAGAGATTGGCAGTGCAGGCTCCCCCCCCCCACCTCTGATCAGTACAGAATCAGGCAGATGCTGCTAGCCTTCATACTTCAATGGTATCCAGAGACTTTTCTCCTATTTATGGAGACCCTGGGGAGGAAATTTAAAAGGATCCAGAGACAATCCGTCAGTTTTGTATCTTCCATTGGATGTCACACAGGAGCGTGGAGATCGGCCCTTGGGATTTAATTACGTTTTTTTAAAAACGACATTAAATCAGCCGAAACGACAACAGACTTCAGTCTCTGACGATAAGCAGGTAAATATGTTTAAAGGTTTGAGTATTAAAGATCTGAGTGTTTTTTCCCAATTCTAATGGCTAAAGAATATCTCAAACGGGAGTAAAAATGCCATTTTCACCTTTGCTTAGAAGCTCAGACCTTTTCATAGATAAGCAAAAGTTAGAAATCTAGTATACACGCAGTCTTTTCTGACATGAAAATGCAGATATAAACATAAGAAAGTAAAAGAGCTCAGCGAAAACTAGACCCTCAGGGAGCTGGGTAGGAAGAATGAGACCCTGTTGGGTCTACTGGACCTTTCAGAGGCTTTTCAGTACTATCAGTCATCGTATTCTTCTGGACCACCTTTCAGAGTTAGAACTGGAAGGCACCATTTTGCGGTGCTTTCAGCTCCTACATGGAAAGTTGGCTTCAGAAGGTTATGCTAGAGGGGTCTGCGGCTTGATTCCTTGACCTCTGGAGTCCTTCGAAGTTCCATCTTGTGTCCCCCCCTGCTTTTTATCATCTACATGAAGCCGCTGGGGGAGGTCACCTGGATATTTGGGTTGGGTTGTCAGCAGGGTTTTTTGTGTGGAAAAAGCCCAGCAGGAACTCATTAGCATAATAGGCCACACCCAACAGCAGAAACCTATTAGCATATTAGGCCACACCCATGACAGCAAAGCTCATTGGCATATTAGGCCACACCCCCATGTTACCAGAAGTGTGCTCATCCAGCCACACCCACCTTTTGCTTCTTATTCTGTTTACCTTGTTTGTTGCCAAAACCCAGGGCTTTTTTGTAGCCGGAACTCCTTTGCATGTTAGGCCACACACCCCTAATGTAGCCAATCCTAATGAGTTTCTGCTGTTGGGTGTGGCCTATTATGCTAACGAGTTCCTGCTGGGTGTGGGTGTGGCCAACTTGGAAGCCAGCCGGAACTTTGTTCCGGTGCGTTCCTGCCCCAAAATAGCCCTGGTTGTCAGCAATATGCAGATGATACTCAGCTCTACCTCATTCCTCCAGCGGATCCCAGGGAGGATGTAGAAACTGGGAACCAGTGCCTGGAGGCAGTCTGGGGATGGCTGAGGACTAATAAACTGAAATTTAATCCTGACAAATTGGAGGCGCTACGAGGTGTCTGTGTGGCACCTACCCCAATCCTACTGCTTCAATGAGCAAAGTTTATTCATGTCATTCATTTATTACAATATTTATACCCTACTTTTCATTTTCCCTTAAATTTGAAGTCTTTTTCCAGTCTAAGGAGTCTTCCTCTTACGTAACTGGCTTTTCCGTTGAGTTTAAGTTGGGAGAAGGTTACTTAGAGGATGACTGGATCCACCCCACTATTTGGTAGAAAAACCTACATGGGAACTGAGGCATCTTCTGGTCTGGATGGGGATGCACTCAGTGTTCCCTCTAAGCTGGGTCAGTGTGAGCTAGCTCACAGTTCTTTAGCCTCTGGTTCACACATTTTTGCCTTAGCTCAGGAAGGATGGGGCTCCAGAGCAAACTGATTTATGCAGCAGCCAAATCGCTGGCTCACCACTTTAATGCCAGTAGCTCACAAACTGGAATTTTTGCTCACAAGACTCCACAGCTTAGAGGGAGCCTTGGTTGCACTCCCACTAAAGGAGCAGGTTCATAACTGGGTGATGCTGCTGGACCTGCACTTCCTGTGGGATGAGCAGTAGTGGCAGTAGTGGCAAGGAGTACCTTTCACAAGCTTTGGCTGGTGAGGCAGCTGTGGCCTTTCTTCAGCAAAAAAGATCTTGCCACTGTTACATGCCCTGGGAACATCTGGATTAGACCACTTCAGTGTGCTCTACATGGGGATCCTGAAGAAGAAGAAGAGGAGGAGGAGATTGGATTTATACCCTACCCTTCACTTGGAGTCTCAGAGTGGTTTACAATCTCCCTTCCCTTTCCCTCCTCTCCCCACAACAGACACCCTGTGAGGTAGGTGGGGCTGAGACTGAGAGCTCTTTAGAGGACAGCTCTGAAACAACTTGTAACTGACCCAAGGTCACACCAGCAGCTGCATGTGGAGGAGTAGGGAATCAAACCTTGTTCTCCCAGACTAGAGTCCGCGCTCCTAACCACTATACCAAACTGGCTCTGAAGAGCATCTGGAAGCTCTCACTGCTAAAGAATCCTGCAGCCAGAATGTTGACTGGAATGGGCCATAAGGACCATATCACCTCGGTCTCGTTCCATCCACACTGGCTTCCAATTTATTCCCATAACCCAGGCCCAATTCAAGGCCCTGATATTGCTCTCTAAAGCCTAATACAGCTTGGGGCCAGCAGACCTTAAGGACTGCCTATTCCTACATGGACCTACCTGACCACTAAGGTCATCTCCAGGGGCACTGCTTTGGATGCCCTGCTACCTGAGGCTAGACAGGTGGCAACCTGAGAAAGGACAGGTAGAGCAGGTAGAGAAAGAGGTACTTTTCTCCCTTTCTCACAATACAAGAACTCGTGGGCACTCCATGAAATTGCTGAGCGGTCAGGTTAGAACGGATAAAACGAAGTACTTCTTCACCCAAAGAGTGATTAACACTTGGAATTCACTGCCACAGGAAGTGGTGGCGGCTACAAGCATGGACGGCTTCAAAAGGGAATTAGATAGGCATATGGAGCAGAGGTCCATCAGTGGCTATTAGCCACAAGGTATAGATAGGGACTCTGGGGCAAGTGATGCTCTGTCATCTTGGTGCTTGGGGGGGGGGTCAACAGTGGGAGGGCTTCTAATGTCCTGGCCCCACTGGTGGACCTCCTGATGGCACTGGTATTTCTGGCCACTGTGTGATACAGAGTGTTGGACTGGATGGGCCTTTGGCCTGATCCAACATTGGCGTCTCTTATGTTCTCATGTTCTTATGACATCCTTGGTGGTGGCACCAAAATTACAGAATTCTCACCATAGGAAGATTCATCTGTCCCCCTTCGAGTATTGTCTTCTACTGATGGGTGAAGACTTTTGCGTGTTTGGCAATCCCTCACTGTCCCTCCTCCCAGTTTATGCATTTTATTTAAATGTGTGTGTGTGTTTATAAAATTGTTTTAATGTTTTACAGTGTTTGTTGCCTTGGGAACCCTAAGCAGCTTGGAAAGGCAGCATTCAATGTTTTAAATAATTTTCATTAGTTCATTATCTGCTTCAGGAACTGAATGGGGGTATTATAAAATAAACAGATTTCTATTTTGTTTCTCCATACAAATGTAAGGACGCTCAGCGAGATCAGTGGATTGAAGACTAACTGTGCAGAGTTACTGCCATCTGAATGGACTGAAAAGAATTGACTTAGACTGGAGTAACTCTAAATAGGATTGTAGTGTAAACGCCTAGGATTTTCAAAAGAAAACACTGAGCAAAACAGTCTATCCGAGATGGAAAGTAATTTTCCACGTGGCTTGGCCGACAAAGTCATTAATATTCATGGTTTGCTTCAATACGACATAATGCCTGACCTCAAAAGTCAGACATCCCCCCCCCCCACATGTATTCTAAACTGGCAAGCAGACTTTAAATCAATATGCTGGACACAGAACCTGTTTTAAGAGACTGTAAGTGAAGGCTTGGACATATTTTTTAATTTGATTTAGTTTTAAATTAGGTCCTTTTAAAAACAAGCCACTTAAGAATAACACTCTCACACACATGTTATTCTTACTCTTGTGCAGAGAAAGATGTTGACAGGACCATACCTTTCCCCCAAAAGATAAATTTATTTATCCTGAGACCAATTACTCCCTCTAAGCTGTGGAGTCTTGTGAGCAAAAATTCTACTTTGTGAGCTACCGGCATTAAAATTGTGAGCGAGCAATTTGGCTCCTGCGTGAATTAGTTTGCTCTGGAGCCATCCTTCCTGAGCTAGGACAAAAATGTGTGAGCTGGAGGCTAAGAAACTGAGCGAGCTCACACTGACTCAGCTTAGAGGGGACACTGCCCGAGACCACATTAAGCACAAAAACACCGAGATGAAAAGGGCTCTGTTGTACTGGTGTCTCATGCTCTGATTGAAAGGTGGATCAATTTACTTATTCACTTCTACCCAATTTATTGATTCTACCAGGGCTCTTTTTGTAGAAAAAGCCCACCAGGAACTCATTAGCATAATAGGCCACACCCAACAGCAGGAACTCATTAGCATATTAGGCCACACCCCTGACAGCACAGATCATTAGCACATTAGGTCGCACCCCCATGTTACCAGAAGTGTGGTCATCCAGCCACACCCACCTTTTGCTTGTTATTCTGTTTACCTTGTTTGTTGTCAAAACCCAGGGCTTTTTTGTAGCAGGAACTCCTTTGCATGTTAGGCCACACACCCCTAATGTAGCCAATCCTAATGAGTTTCTGCTGTTGGGTGTGACCTATTATGCTAATGAGTTTCTGCTGAGCGTGGCCAACTTGGGAGCCAGCCGGAACTCCGTTCCTGTGCGTTCCTGCCCAGAAATAGCCCTGGATTCTACTTCTACTTATTAACTTATTTCCCCCCTTAGAAAGGGGACTACGTAGGGTTCTCAACTCTGCATTGGAAAATCCCTGGAGATTTGGGGGTGAAGAGTGGAGTTTGAAAAAGGGGGCGGGACCTTAGTGGGAGGTAATGCCATAGAGTCCACCCTTCACAGCAGCCTGAAGACCAGCTGTAATTCCGGGAGACCTCCAGGCCGCACCTGGAAGATTAACAAAAGAAGACCCGAAGGAAACGGTACAAACTGTGTTTATAATTCATTACAATATAAGGTAAGTATAAAGATATCGTGACCAACAATGTACATAAATATTCCCTTCTAGGTACAGATGAAAAAGAAGTCCACAGAAGAACACTGGATGACAACATGACGAAATTCTCCGGAGTAAACTTCCGTTTCGTAGATTACTTCTCCTGAAAGTCAAAAGCTGTCTCTCCTATTTTCATAGATTGCAATCTTTTCCAAAAGTGGGCAATATACAAAATCCTAATCCACGGTGTATGGTACTTCTTACACAGATTCTTACACAAACGGTAAAGGTAAAGGTTCCCTTTCTCGAAAGCCAGTCGAATCCGACTCTATGGTTGCAATGCTCATCTCCGTTTCAAAGCCGAAGAGCCAGCGCTGTCCGAAGACATTCCCGTGGTCATGTGGCCGGCATGACTAAACACCGAGGCGCACGGAACGCTGTTACCTTCCCACCAAAGTGGTACCTATTTATCTACTTGCAATTTCTTGCTTTCGAACTGCTAGGTTGGTAGGAGCTGGAACTGGAGACGCGACATGTGACACGCGGCACTTGGGTCTTGAACTGCTGAACTACTGACCTTCCACAGCCTGCAGTTCAGCGTCTTAACCACTTGAGCCACTGCAGCTCCACACAAACGGTACCTCGAAGGAAATATTTATGTATATTGTTGGTCACTATATCTTTATACTTACCTTATATTGTAATGAATTATAAGCACAGTTTGTACGGTTTCCTTTCGGTCTTCTTTTGTTAGTCTTTGTGGCTGTGACCCTCTTGGTTTTTGTTATTCCCACCTGGAAGATGGCAATCCTACAACCAAGGCATCTTGCTAACAGTATATACCAGCTATATACAAACATATTATTGGTGTTGTTTGCCTCTGGCTTACTGAACAACAAGCATGCAACAGTGCAGTGCCAGCAAAACACAACACCGACAAACCTGCTCAGTTTCAGTTAAAAAAGGTTTCTTTAAACTGTACAGCCTTACAGACTTGCCTGAAGGTTGCCAAGGAAGAGATCTTCTTCCCCTCCCCTGGAAAAAAATGTCTGCAGCTGGACTGACAGAAATCTTTCAGCCCCACTAGACGGAGTTATACGCAAGCACTACTGAGAAGACTGGAGCTGGCACACAGGTTCCTATCCAGAGAGATGGTCCCCAAACCCCAAGCCAGGAAGGCGTTTAGAACCAGCACCTTGTATTGAACCTGGGAACAAGCTGGCAACCAGTGACTTTATTCTAACACAAGGGTAAGCAGGAGACGATTGTGAAACGCTTTGGATCCCCACTGGAGATTAGAGCTGATTAAACTTTCTGAGCCATCTTCGAGGCCAGCCTCTTGCAGAGCGTGCATTTGAGTAGTCAGCACTGGATCTATACTAGCGTGGTTCAGCATAGCCAGAACACCAGAAAAGTAGAAACTCCTTGTTTGATGTGGCTGAAAAAGGCATTCTAGGCCACCGTACCAATCTGTTTTTCCATCAGGAAAGAAGTAACTTAAAGCTTTCCCCTGAATCTGCCAAACATAAGTTCACCCCATATAGGACAGAGTCTCTGTAGAACCTCAGCCTTTCCAACCGGCATCACCTGTGTGGTATCTATATTCCCTTTTGGTTATAGAATCATCATAGGATTCTCAGCCCTGCAACAGCAAATTTGGAGGGTGGTGCCTGGGAAGGGATACAGTATCGCTTCTGAGTGATGGTCAAGGAATTTCCCTTAACCTCTGTAGTTAAGAACACAGACTAGAGGAAAACCCTAGACCAGGGGTGTCAAACATGCGGCCCAGGGGCCGGATGAGGCCCCCGGAGGGCTTCTATGAGGCCTGCAGTGGAACTGGCTGTCTTCTGCTTCTTCTTCCAGTTCTGCTGCTCCTGCATCATCGTAGGTTTGCAGCTTACAGATACACACCTGAACAGCATCCTCAGGATTGCAACAGCACAGACATTTTGATGCAATAATTCAGAGCAAGAGGTGTCAGTTATCAGACACTGTTAAGTAAACAAAATAGTACAAGAGTGCTAATGTTTTAAGCATGTTTTTATTTTAAGTTAAAAAAAACCCCTTTGTGTTTGTGTCCTTAATGAAGTTTATATCTCCGCTACCTGGCACTACATTTTATGACACACCTGGCCCGGCCCAACAAGGTCTCATTTATGTCAGATCCAGCCCTCATAACAAATGAGTTCGACACCCCTGCCCTAGAGTGTCACCACGGATGCCATCACCCCCATTTCTTTCCACCCCTCAAATTACTGAGGATAAGCAATGGGAGATTGCCTGCTAGCAGCAGGTAAATGACAAGCCTGTATCACCAACATTTTCCTTACATTCTGTGAACGGTGGAAGAATGTCTGGGGAGGAGAGGCTGGAGGGGAGGTGGAAACAAACCAAGATAGGACAAAAACATATACAGTTTTTTAAAAAATTTAAAAGCCAGTCTCAAACTGCAGTGTGGGTCCCAACGCGAAAAGCTTTACTGCTCTATCATGTTATCATATACCTTTATCAGAGAGACAAAACAGTTCCTCCCCCCTTGCTTAAAGGGGGAAAAAAAGGGATCTGCATATTTATTTATTTCTTGTGTCCGGTTACTCACGGACAATATTGTGTTCTGTTCAATTATGCACGGAAACGTAGGCTCGTCTTGTGCTACAGAAATATTGATTGGATCGTTTTTTCCCCCTCTAGCTGTGCAACACGAGCAATGCCATTTGCTATTGCTACCGCCATTCCTTGAGAAGTTCCCTAGTAAATATTTCACTGCGATTTGCATTGAAAAGGACGAGAATAAAATGCTAATTGAACACTGCGCTATAGCGATGTCTAACTTAAGACAAGACAAACGATGGAGCTGCACAACCTTGATGTTCTGCTTGCTATTTATCACTCGTCTGACACGTCTTTAGCATACCGAGTTCCAGTTCCGATCCCTGGATATTAAGTATATTCAATACTCAGCCCCTTATGGGTTCTGTGAGATCGCAGAAATGCACCCTTGCAGAACTGTGTCCTAAAGGTCTTCAAAGATACAATATCCAAAAAAAACCCAAAACAAAAAAAACAGTAACTCCGAAATCTATTTAATTTTGTGAATTACTGAGCACAGAGCACCTATGCAAGATATTCTGAATCTTCATATCCAGCTAGCATAACTAGAAACTGATGGATATCAGCACCTAGTGAGCCAAATTGTAATTGTGTAGCCAGTGTTCAAGGACCTAAACAACTCATCACGGAAGCAGTGCTTGTAGATTATATCACACCCACTGCAGAGTAAGTACCTTTTCAAGGGCTTGGAATCTTACTGATAGATTAATGTATACATTGCAGTGAGATTCTTCTATTTCATTCAACCTCACAAAGTCCTGAGACACAGCCAGGTTTACTGTTAACTGATCACTCTGCCTTATATTAGTGGTGCTTAACTTATAGGTTTGGGACCCTTAAGCGAGTCATGGAGCCCCACCTGCTGTTGGGTCACATGCACTGACAGAGCCACCAATTTTTCCCCTGCTGCTTTTTGGAAGGGCTTGCAGAATTCTGGGACACAAGGTGCCCCCCCCTTAAGAATTGGCCTGCCTGATGAGGTTAAGAAGGCCCCCTCCCTCCTGCAACACTGAATTATTCAGGAGGACATTCTTACACAGTCAAAATGGCTGTGCTGTAATGAAATGGGATAGGGACTGTGGAGTACGCTGTGGAGTACGCTGGTGGTGTAAGGATGCTCGTACGACGTAACTGTGGCATTAACATGTCATGTTTAAATGCATAGGTTTTGTTTCAGCTCTGTTTCAGATTTCTGATTGTTTGGTGTAGTGGTGAAGTGTGCAGACTCTAATCTGGGAGAACTGGGTTTGATTCCCCACTCCTCCACTTGCAGCTGCTGGATGACCTTGGGCATGCCATAGTTCTGTCAGAGCTGTTCTCTCAAGGACAGTTCTCTCAGAGCTCTCTCAGCCCCGCCTACCTCACTGGGAGGGGAAGGGAAAGGAGTTTGTAAGCCGCTCTCCTTCGGGTAGTGAAGGGCGGGGTATAAATCCACTCTACTCTTCTTAAGGTTTCTGCAATCCAAACCCTATTGCACTGTTTATCGGGTGTCCCATCCTGTGGATCGTATGGACTTACACTGCGGAATCTCCCTTGAGTCTCAGTGACGAAGGCAGATTATAAATAATGTAAGTAATAAAAATTATGTGGGAGCTTAGAGAGCGGAGGCACTGTGCCTCATACCTCGTACCATACTAGGGTTGCCAGGTCTTGCCTGTCTTGCTGTTGGATGGGTGGGGGGACTCCCAATTCTTGCTGGAGTTCTTCTGGGCAAAACGCTATGGTTTTTTGGGCCTCAAAACCATAGAGTTTTGCCCAAAACCTAGAGCGTCACCCCCGACATCAGAAACATGATGACGTCGCTCTTGGGTGATGTCATTGTGCTGCCAGCAGTGGGAGGGCACCAATTTGGTGTAGGGGTTCAGTGCGCAGACTCTAATCTGGGAGAACCGGGTTTGATTCCCCACTCCTCCACTTGCACCTGGCTGGATGACCTTGGGCAAGCCGTAGTTCTGATAAGAGCTGTTCTTGAAAAAGAGCAGTTTCTGTCAAGAGCTCTCTCAGCCCCACCTACCTCACAGGGTGTCTGTTGTGGGGAGGGGAAGGGAAAGGAGTTTGTAAGCCACTCTGAGACTCCTTCGGGTAGTGAAGGGCGGGGTATAAATCCAATCTCCTCCTCCTCTTCTTCTTCTTCTTTGGGATGGGGCTTCCCCCGCTAGTCAGCTGGACCACGGCGGATTGGGCCCCCTTAAAGTGGGGAATCCTCTGGCCCCACCGGGGTACTGGCAGCCAATGTTCCCTCTAAGCTGTGGAGTCTTGTGAGCAAAAATTCTACTTTGTGAGCTACTGGCATTGAAGTTGTGAGTGATCGATTCGGCTACTGCATAAATGAGTTTGCTCTGGAGCCCTCCTTCCTGAGCGAAGACAAAAATGTGTGAGCCGGAGGCTAAAAAACTGTGAGCTAGCTCACACTAACTCAGCTTAGAGGGAACACTGCTGGCAGCCCTATACCACACACCGAGAAGAGCAGAAAGGCTGCAAGGCAGGATTACTCCATGGGGGAGAGGGTTCTTTTTAACACAAGCAGGGTCAGAGACAGCCCCCACCCAACAAAAGCTCTCCCTTGCTTCCCCCCAATTGGGCTGGTCCCCTGCCATTCGCTCCAGTTCCCCCCCCCCATTGGTCAGATCACCCTTGGCTCCTCCTCTTTCTGTTTTGTGTCTCTGTCGTGTAACCCTCTGCAGTGTTCTTGCAGCTCAGTGGGTCCCCGTGTCGCTGCTTGAGTGATAAGAACGGGTCTCGGTTCTGAAACCATTTAAGGGTATTTCCCGTGTGCAGTTCTGCAAAAAGCTGGCAGAAAGCAGTGCCCACTTCTGCAAGAATCATATAAATAAACAAACCAATACAATCTTGCCATTGGTCCACCTAGCTCAATATTGCCTGCTCTGGTTGGTAGCGGTTCTCATAGGTCCCAGGCAATGCTCCCTCTAAGCTGTTTAGTCTTGTGAGCAAAAATTCTACCTTGTGAGCTACTGGCATTGAAGTTGTGAGCGAGTGATTTGGCTATTGCATAAATTAGTTGGCTCTGGAGCCCTGCTTCCTGAGCTAAGACAGAAATGGGTGAGCCGGAGGCTAAAAAACGGTGAGCTAGCTCACACTCACTCAGCTTAGAGGGAACACTGGTCCCAGGCACAGAGGGGTCATAATCAACACTCGCGTCTCAAGGTCCTTGAACTGGAGGTGTCAAAAATGAAATCTGTGAAGTCTGCTTACTTCTTAAAACATGTAGGGAAGTACTGCAAAACAGATGGCTAAGGTGAACTTTGCAATATTCCACGGTTGCTGTTGCTCTGTATCTGGAGTCTGAGCCATTCTGCCACTCTGAGTGAAGACAGATTTAGTTCTACCTTTTCCAGCAGTGCATGTTATGGTGTTTTGACTTTATTTCCTAGTCCTTTATTGACTGAATAGGAGGCTACAAGTCCCTAATGTGCACATTCTTAGAGCACGTTCATATATATCCAAAAACGTTCACTTTACTCACATAAAATCAAAATTAAACATTTATACACCGCTAACCCTTAATCATATAATACAGAAACAAATTCAGCTTCGGAGAGATAAGGACATGGTTTCTTGAGAAAGGAAAACTCCCCTCAAGGACCAAGACATAAATGAAGATTAACAAATACCCTTATAATACTGCTGTCCACCAGTGCAATCCTAAACAGGATTACATTGTTCAAAGCCAACTGAAATCAATGGGTTTAGAAAGGTACAATTTTTTGCTTCGGACTGCGCTGAAACACTTTGAAAACACATGGACACCATTTTTGTTCTGTGACATCTGAAAACCTCAAAGGAAAAGCAGGGAAAACAAACTGTCCTTCCTCAAAAGAAGAATGCAACCCTATAGTTTTGCGCAACATTGACTCAGTGTCACCTGTCACAGAGTACTAATCATGTGGTCATTCAACCAAAAGAAAATATTGGAAACGCTTACTGTTAGGCAGGGCTATTTTTGGGCAGGGACACACAGGAACGGAGTTCCAGCTGGCTCCCAAGTTGGCCACGCCCAGCAGGAGCTCATTAGGATAATAGGCCACACCCAACAGCAGAAACTCATTAGGATTGGCTACATTAGGGGTGTGTGGCCTAACATGCAAAAGAGTTCCTGCTCCAAAAAAAGCCCTGGGTTTTGACAACAAACAAGGTAAACAGAATAACAAGCAAAAGGTGGGTGTGGCTGGATGAGCACACTTCTGGTAACATGGGGGTGTGGCCTAATGTGCTAATGAGGTGTGCTGTCAGGGGTGTGGTCCAATATGCTAATGAGTTCCTGCTGTTGGGTGTGGCGTATTATGCTAATGAGTTCCTGCTGGGATTTTTCTACAAAAAGAACCCTGCTGTTAGGTAAATACAATCCGTATCACACTCAAGAAGGTATGGCACAAACTTTTTAGTAATAATACATATGACCAAGCAAGCACATGGCAAGAACATTACCACATAAGGGACACAGTAATAATCTATATAAAGGTAAAGGTAAAGGTTTCCCTTGCTCGAAAGGCAGTTGAATCTGACCCTAGGGATGCGGTGCTCATCTCTGTTTCCAAGCCAAAGAGCCAGCATTGTCCAAAGACATTTCTGTGGTCATGTGGCCGGCATGACTAGACACCGAGGCACATGGAACGCTGTTACCTTCCCACCGAAGTGGTCCCTATTTATCTACTTGCAATTTCTTGCTTTCGAACTGCTAGGTTGGCAGGAGCTGGGGCCAGAGACGGGAGCTCACTCCGTCATGCGGCACACTCGGGTCTCGAACTGCCGGACTACCGACCTTCCGGTCTGCAGTTCAGCGTCTTAACCACCTGAGCCACCACACCCAGTATAATCTATACTGGCTCTAAATTACTACCTGCTGTAATAGGAGTGGACACCAGAGTCTATTTTACAGAATGTATGTCGCATGAACACAGGAAACTGGCTTATAATTAGAGATTTTTCACGTCTCCTGCTACCTGATCTTTTCAATCAAAGATGCCGGGACTGAGCTTGGGACAGGGATGCCAACTCTGAGTTGAAAAATTCCTAGAGATGCGAGGGGGGGGGGTGGAGACTGGGGAAGGCAGAGCTTGGGGAGGGAAAGAACCACAGCAGGGCTGTAATACAATGGAGCCCTCCCCCCTCCAAAGCAGCCATTTTCTCCAGGGGAATTGACCTCTGTAGTCTGGAGATTAGGTGTGATCCTGGGAGACCATAACTTGTCAACCATAACTTGGGACCTTCTGCAGGAACGTAAGAGAAGGTGTGTTGGATCAGGTCAATGGCCAATCCCGTCCAACACTCAGTGTCACACAATGGCCAAAACCCATGGTGCCATCAGGTGGTCCACCAGTGGGGTCAGAACTCCAGAAACCCTCCCACTGTGGTCCCCCAAGCACCAAGAATACAGAGCAGCATCACTGCCCCCAGACATAGTGTTCCATCCATAGCTTGTGGCTAATAGCCACTCATGGACAGGTCCTTCTTGTCCCCAAAAGTATCCCAGTGCCTAACAAACTGAACCTCTTCCTCCCTACACCACTGTCTCATCCATGCGTTGAGACTCCTAATTTGTTCCTGTCTAGTTGGCCCAATTGTGTGGAATAGGATGCACTTCTGAGAAGGCTACCTTGGAGGTCCTGACCTTGAGTCTCCTGCCTAGTAGCCTCAATTTTATCTCCAGGACCACACGACTATATTTCCCCACATCGCTGGTGCCAACATGTACCACAACCACTGGCTCCTCCCCAGCACTGTCTACCAGCCTATCTAGAGCACGCATAATGTCCACTACCTTTGCACCAGGCAGGCAAGTCACCAGACAGTCAGTACGCGGGTTCACCACCCGTTTATCTACCTGACTAAGGATCAAATAACCTTGCTCCCTGCCCAGGGATGGTTCCTTGGTGAGAAAGGATCACCAACTGTAGAAGGGGTCCCTTATGAGAGAACATTCTCCCTCTCTTCAGCACGGTGCCCTGTTTCCCCTTGACCCTCATGCTCCCCGACAGCAGAGGGGCTGCCATTCTCAGAGTGGGACACAAGTCCCCGAAAGTCTTATCCGTGTGCCTGACTGTCTCTGCTTCTCCAGGTCAGCCACCTTGGCCCCGAGAGTGCAAACTCAGTCCCTGAAAACCAAGGAGCTCCTTGCACAGAGCATACACCCACAACTTCAATCCAGCCAACAGACAGTCATACATGTTGCACTCAGTACAATACGCTGGATGGCTTCCAACTCCCCACTGGCACTCTGCCTTCATAATTGTTGTTTGTTTTTGTTGTTTTAATCTCCCCCTTTTTAATATACATTTCCTGTTTATGTGGATTTGTTTGAGGAAAGTCTGCTTACCCTTTTATGGATGTGGAAGGATCAGTGTCCCGTCTTCCTCGCCATGCTGCTGATCTCGCACCTCGGCTAAACTCGCCTGTTTATTCCCTCGTTCCAGACACTTTGTCATTGGAACTGAGACACTTTGTCACTGGAGCAGGCCTGCTCCCTGGTGAAGCACGGACAGCAGCTGCTCTACTAAAGAGCCACAGGCCCCCTCTCTTTTCAAGCTTTTTTGCCTGAAGAAAAAGGAAGGGCCAGAGTTCAGTAGCTGAGCATATTTCAGAGACAGGAAATTCCCTGGTTCAGTCCCCAGTGAAAAGCATCTTAGATGGCAGAACTAGGAAAGATCTTGGTCTCATACCTTGGATAGCTGCTGTCAGTCAGACGACACTCTACTGAGCTGAGGTACCAAAGTTTCATATGTTCACGTTCCACACACTAACTTCACCAACGTTTTCAACTGGCTCATAATTTCAGAAGAGTTCTCTGTAATTACGATAACTTTTCCCTTTAAGGTAATTATAGTTATAGAGAACAATTTCGAAATTATGAACCAATTGTAAGCTTCAATCAAGTTAGTGTACTTTATAGGAAAATAGCTCAAGGGGGAAAAAAAAGTTCTGTGAGCTGTCTGAGCTGTCAAGTAATTCAAGTCAAATAATTTATCGTTGATTTGGCAGACAGACTTTACAACACATCTGAGCAGACTATTATTCTCAGTAAAGTACTGATTTTTTTTTTAAAAAAACACACACTTTAAAGCCATAGTCTTAAAGCCAATGCCCCCAGTCCATCTAAAATTAGTTGTAATTAAATCTCATTGAAACAAATGGAATATGTTAGCTGTGACTAATTCATATCCCGCTGCTTTCAATAAGACTGCTGACGTGCTTAGGGAAAAAAGTTTCACAATTGTATCCTGGGGTGCATTAAAATCACAAGCCTAATTCCAGTATATCCTGAGGTACAAAAATGCCACCCAACTTGTCTGTGATAGAAGAAGACATTGTGTTTTCACAATACCCAGACACCCAGAGCCTGAAAACATACTTTTATAAGAGATGGAAAACATCTAACATTAATTAATGCTATTATTTATCTATTCATTCATTTTATTATTGTTGTTCAGTTGCACAGTCAAGTCCGACTCTTTGTGACCCCATGGACCACATCATGCCAGGCCCTCCTGTCTTCCACCATCCTCTGGAGTTTTCAGTCATTTTACTTTACTAACTGGGGTATTTTTCTACCTCAAGTCTCTCTCTCTCTCTCTCTCTCTCTCTCTCTCTCTCTGGTGGGAGAAAGATATTCTCCAGGTTATCTGGAAGAGTCAACAGGTTATTGGAAAGGTCCCGGATCTTCCAGAGCACTTGAAAATGCCACCCTGGAACAGTGTTGGGTGGTGGTGGTGGTTTCCTGGGGTATTTGGGTAGCCTAATACATTGGAGGGGGTGGCTGGGGCAATAAAGCAGCCCAATGGCAAAACCAATTGATGTTTCAGGGTTGTTTTGTACTCTATGTGCTTTTCTGTTTTCAGAAACAAAACAGTACATAGTAAGTGGCTGTATTTTGGGGGTATCATCTATATATCTAATTCTCAACAGTCCCCTCTGCATGCAGATACTTATTTCCCCAAACAGAGGGCTCACTCTCCCTCAACAGGTTTCTCTATAGACTCTGGAGACTCTGTGGGTCTACAGAAAAATCCAAAAAGTAAAAGAAAAAACTCGGGGAGTTTTTAAATGGCCGCCACAGGGAACTACTTCAGGCCCTGTTGCATTGACAGTGAGAGATAGACTGGCAGATAGCCAGAGAGAGACACACACAGAGAGAGAGAGAGACAGAGAGGGGAGGAGGAAAAAGCAGAACTGGAGCTGGGATTGGGGAGAATTCCTCCTGCAGTATGATTGACTAAATAATGTGAGCTTCTCATCCCTACCTCTTTTGCTGCGGGCTCCACTGTCCTCTTAAAACTTTCTCGGGGGGGGGGCTTCTAACTGGTTCTGTCAGTAAAAGCGAAGGGGAAAGGGCCCTTTCCAGGTATATTTTGGCCTTTCAGGGAAGGATCCTTAGGGTCAGGCCTGACAATGGTTGCCATTGTCAAGCTGGGAAATGCCTAGAGATTGTGTGGTGGAGTCTAAGGAGGGCTGGGTTTGGGGAAGGGAGAGGCCTCAGATGGATATAATGCCACAGAGTCCAGCCTCCAAAGCAGCCATTTCCTCCACAAGAACTACCATTGCCAGCCTCCAGGTGAGGGCTGGAGACCACCCAGAATTACAACTGCTGTTTAGGTGACAGAGATCAGTTCCCCTGGATAAAATAGCTGCTTTGGAGGCTGGACTCTGTGGCACTATACCCTGCTGAGGCTGCTTCGCTCCCCAAGCCTCACTGTCCCAAGGCTCCACCCCCAAATATCCAGGAATCACTCCATAATGGACCTGGCAGCCCTAAAGTGAATTGATCTCTGTAGCTGGGAGATCCATTGTGATTCCTGGAGAGCTGCCACTGCTGCTATGGGGGGAGAAGAAGCAGGTGGATGGCTGGGAGCACCGCCACCACTGCTGCAGCTGTGCTAGGTGGGGAAGGAAGCAGCTGGGAGAGTGATGGGATCAGAAAGAAAGAGTGATGGGGTGGGGGCAGAAAGAGAGAGAAAGAGTGGGGAGGCAGAAATAACAAAGGGGGAAGAAAGAGAGAGGATGCAGTGTGCACGGAGAGAGAAAGAAAATGGGGGCAGAAGGGAGAAAGAGTGGGAGAGAGGTGGGGGGAGAGGGGAGGAAGCAAAGATGTGAGGAATAGGATAACTGCCCCGCAAGTTTCTTGCAGGTCCCCACTTGTATATTCTAATAGCAAAGTGTGGCCCTATCTGTGGATACTTAAATTGGTGGACTGGGGCCTCATTGACAGAAGGCAGATATTTGAGCAAACTCAAGGAACGCTCGGGTTTACAGAAAACTCTGAAAAGTGAAATAAAATGAAGGAGGGTTTGAAAACCCCCCCCCAAATAAAAGAGTGTTGTCTGCGCAAGCACAGACAAGGCTTCTGCTCCTCCGTTGTCACTGGGCCACTGAGGCGGCAAAGCTGGGGAGCAGCTGCCGCCACTATGGCGAAGCTAAGGTTGGGCAGACTGGGGTGAAATGGCTGCTGCTGAGGTGGCAAGCGGGGGGGGGGGAGCAGCTGCTGCAGTGAAGCTGTGGTGGGGTGAGGTGAGCTGCAGCTGCCACTGAGGCAGCAAAGTTGAGGTCCAGTGGCTGGGTGTGTGTGTGGTAGTAATAGGTGGGCTGGGGGAATAATGCCCCTTAGATTCTCACGGGTTCCTGCTTGTTGTTTACTTATGTGCAGATGACAATTCCCTAAGAGGAAAACGTTCTAGAGCCACTTCTCTGCGTTCTACCCCCCAAAAGAGCGACCAGTGCGGTGATTCACCCCCAACAATGTTAGCGGGGATCTATTATATACTACTGACTTTAGCAGGACGGAGGGTAGAAGAACTGGGTATTAATTGCGAGTTCTAAAACAAATTCACGGCTGGTCATTCTGACCTCATCTGAAATTAATATGGAAATGCACGGTATTTGATATGTATGAAGCTACTGGAGCTGCGGTGGCTCAAGTGGTTAAGACGCTGAACTGCAGGCTATGGAAGGTCAGTAGTTCAGCAGTTCGAGACCCGGGTGCCGCATGACAGAGTGAGCTCCCGTCTCTAATTCCAGCTCCTGCCAACCTAGCAGTTCGAAAGCAAGAAATTGCAAGTAGATAAATAGGTACCACTTCGGTGGGAAGGTAACAGCGTTCCGTGCGCCTTGGTGTTTAGTCATGCCGGCCACATGACCACGGAAACGTCTTCGGACAGTGCTGGCTCAACGGCTTGGAAACGGAGATGAGCAGCACAACCCTAGAGTCGGACTCGACTGGCTTTCGAGCAAGGGAACCTTTACCTTTACCTTTACTGGATACATATATTACCATATCTACCCTCAAAAAAGTATTCAGAAGAATCTACATATATATGAGTTGGTTTAACTGGATTATGACCTACTAAAACTACACAGGAACATTTCTGGATGGGTTAAGAAAATTTAACTTTGGTATAAGGAACTCTCTGACATTGGATACCCAGCTTGTGGTATCTGAGCTGGCAATGTAATTGCCTCTGAATCTGCTGTCATAGAATGGTATATATAGAATGGGAGGGGCTTATTTATTTACTTCTTTTATGTATTCCATTTATACCCCATTTTTCTCTCCAATGGGGACCCAAAGAGGCTCACATCATTCTCCTCTCCTCCATTTTATCCCCACAACAACCCTGTGAGGTAGGCGGGGCTGAGAGCGTGTGACCGGCCCAAGGTCACCCAGCAAGCTTCCATGGCAAAGTGGGGATTCAAACCTGGGTCTCCCAGATCCCAGTCTGACAATCTACCCACTGCACACGCTGGCTGTCAGCATACCTTTCAAGCCCCATGCAAGACTGCAAAAAACTGCTAAAGGCCTTCTCTAACCATTCATTGGTTCATCATTGTGGTTATGGTTGTTTTCGCTCATGAAAAATGCCTGCTGAAATGAAAGACGATCCAAAGCAGTCAGACATGGTGAGGGCTTTTATTTGGAAAGCGAACCTGCATTTACAAATTTAAAATCCCACCTGGAAAGGCCACAGCTCACTGGTAGAGCACATGGCTTGCGCTAAGCAAGTCCTTGGTACCCCCCAGGCCAAGAAACAACCTTGGATTTGGGCTGCTGAAGCCAGTCAGAGTAGACAGCGATAAGCAGATGGACCAACGGCCTGCTTCATTATGAGACAGCTCTGCAGGCTCATAAGTCACCATTTCCGTAAAGGGAATACTAGGCAAGCCCGTGTGCAGATCGTCATAAGTAACACTCTCACATGTGGCTGGTAATACATGGAACAAAACAGCTCTATGTATAAACTATTACATGTAAAAAGTGCTGTTCATGTAAGAAATCCATCCAGTTTGGTGTAGTGGTTAAGAGCACGGACCCTAATCTGGGAAGAACCGGGTCTGATTCCCCACGCCTCCACATGCAGCTGCTAGTGTGACTTTGGGTCAGTCATAAGTTCTTTCAGAGCTGTTCTCTCAAGGGCAGTTCTCGAGAGAGCTCTCTCAGCCCCACCTGCCTCATAGGGTGTCTGTTGTGGGGAGGGAAGAAGAAGAGATTGAATTTATACCCTGCCCTTCACTACCCAAAGGAGTCTCAGAGCTGCTTACAAACTCCTTCCCCTTCCCCTCCCCACAACAGACACCCTGTGAGCAATGTTCCCTCTAAGCTATGGAGTCTTGTGAGCAGAAATTCTACTTTGTGAGCTACTGGCATTAAAGTTGTGAGCGAGCGATTTGGCTGCTGCATAAATCAGTTTGCTTTGGAGCCATCCTTCCTGAGCTAAGACAAAAATCTGTGAGCTGGAGGCTAAAAATCTGTGAGCTAGCTCAGACCAACTCAGCTTAGAGGGAACTATGCCTGTGAGGTAGGTGGGGCTGAGAGAGCTCTTGACAGAAACTGCTTTTTTTTCAAGAACAGCTCTTATCAGAACTATGGCTTGCCCAAGGTCATCCAGCCAAGTGCAAGTGGAGGAGTGGGGAATCAAACCCAGTTCTCACCAAACTGGCTGGGGAAGAGAAAGGGTTTGTAAACCGCTCTAGGGCTGCTGTCACTCACACTAAATAATCCACCTTCAATCTACTTTCAATGCACTTTCCAGCTGGATTTTTACTGTGTGAACTGGCAAAATCCAATTCAAAAGTGCACTGAAAGTGGATTGAGAGTGGATTATTTAGTGTGTGTGACTGCAGTCTAGGACTCCTTCAGGTGGTGAAGGGCGGGGTATAAATCCAATCTTTTCTTCTTCTTCTTTCAAAGCAGACCCTAATTTCATGCTCGTAGTTGGTCAACAAGTTGGGGGCCTGCAAAGAATCACTGGGGAGGAGGGGAGAGAAACTACTGGGACATTTCCCCTCTCCCTGCAGTGTCAGGCAGCTGCTCTGTTTAGCACAATGTAGCAGTTAGCATATTAGGCTGGGATCCAGGAGATGCAGGTTCGAATCCCCACTCTGCCACGGAAGCTTGTAGCATGGACTTTGGGCCGGTTGCTCTCTCTCAGCCTAACCTACTCCACAGGGTTGTTGTGAGGATAAAAGGGAATACAGAAGAATGAATGATTAATATTTTTTCTGCATAACCAGCAGAAAGGGACAGTGAAACCTCTACTTTGTTTGTGTACAGCCAGGGCTATTTTGGGGCAGGAACGCACAAGAACGGAGTTCCGGCTGGCTTCAGAGTTGGCCATGCCCACTGCAGCCAAAACCTCTGCGTGCGTGGCTACAGAGGGAAGGCCTGGAGAGCAAACCCCCGAGGTGTGCTCCGAGGCGACCCCAAGGTGGGTGGGCCGGGGGGGGGGCCTGGAAGGCTTGGGGAGGCATTTAAATGCCTCCCTGTGCCTTCCCCAGCCTTCCCTTTTCAAGGGGGGGGACTTGCCCGGGCAAGCCAAGGGAAGGCATGGGGTGTGGCCCAATATGCTAATGAGTTTCTGCTGTTGGGTGTGGCCTATTATGCTAATGAGTTCCTGCTGGGCTTTTTCTACCAAAAAAGCCCTGTGTGTACAGCCTTGTTTCGCACAGGACCCTCAAGTCTACTACTTGAAGGGCAGTGATTACTGCATGTCGGCTCCCACTCGATTAGACTTCTCAATTTATTTTCCTGAGTCGGAATCGATTTAATTCCGAATTGCTTTTGTTCTGAGTGTAAACCTCTTTGGGAGCTGTTACAACTGAAAGGCAGTCTATGTATAAATAAAACAACCAGATGCATAAATGATACATATCCTTAATCTCTAGCCTCTTGCTATGTTTCTAACCTTTTATTAATTCAATTGCTAATGAACTACACCTCGGAGCTGCGGTGGCTCGAGTGGTTAAGACGCTGAACTGCAGGCTGTGGAAGGTCAGTAGTTCAGTGGTTCAAGACCCGGGTGCTGCAAGACAGGGTGAGCTCCTGTCTCTAGTTCCAGCTCCTGCCAACCTAGCAGTTCGAAAGCAAGAAATTGCAAGCAGATAAATAGGGACCACTTCGGTGGGAAGGTAACAGCGTTCCGTGCACCTTGGTGTTTAGTCATGCCAGCCACATGACCACGGAAACGTCTTCGGACAGCGCTGGCTCTTCGGCTTTGAAACGGAGATGAGCACCGCAACCCTAGAGTCGGATTCGACTGGCTTTCGAGCAAGGGAACCTTTACCTTTACCTAATGAATTACAGCATTACTCGAATAATTCCAGAGTATTCAACCTTTTCACATGCAGGACCTACTTGTCATCCCAGCCTGGAACACGGGACCATTACTTTAAAAAAACAACACACTGAGTCTTTTTTCTCTGTATGACCAGATGGAAAGTGGGAAGGAATGCAAGTGTCTTCAGCAGCTGTATAGGACAAGGGATTTGGGGTGGGGTGCATTCTCATTAATCAGGGCTATGTTTGGGCAGGAACGCACAGGAACGGAGTTCTGGGTTGCTTCAGAGTTGAAGACTACACAAATACTGCAAGAAGTGCATGCAATTAACAACAGTTGTAAGAATCAGTTGACTCTTGTTGTTGAACTTCAAGCTGCTTTAATCTTTCTGTTTTTCAACACTGTTTTTCAACAGACGAACGTCCCCGGAGTTTTACCGCTCGTTTCGACACATTCTTTCTCAACGTAACGGTTCAATTTTGCATCCTTGCAATATCTGACATCGGACTCTCTCCAATTCCACGTCACTTCAAGAGCTCTTGACAAAGTATTTTTGCAAACGGACAATACTGCTGGCCCCCCCCCACCTTCTTTGTCACACTGGCTTCAGAGTTGGCCATGCCCACTACAGCCAAAACCTCTGCGTGCGTGGCTACAGAGGGAAGGCCTGGAGAGCGACCCCCCCTGGTGACTCCAAGGAGGGTGGGCCAGGGGTGTTCCTGGAAGGATCGGGGAGGCATTTAAATGCCTCCCTGTGCCTTCCCCGGCCTGTCCAAGGGCCGGCTTGCCTGGGCTCCCCACAGTCGCGCAGCACCCAGGCAAGCCAAGGGAAGGCATGGGGGTGTGGCCTGATAGGCTAATGAGCTGCACTGTCAGGGCGTGGCCTATTATGCTACTGAGTTCCTGCTGGGCTTTTTCTACAAAAAAAAGCCCTGCTCATTATCATCATAAAGTGCCATCAAGTCACAACCAGATTATGGCAAACCCAGGAAGTTCCACCTCACAGGATTTTCAGTGCAAGAGATTTGACGTCTCTCTTGAAGTATTTGAAGGGCTGTCCCTGAGAGGAGAGCAGGGAGCTGTCCCTGTTGGCAGCAGAGGGGAGGACTCTCAATCATGGGTTTAAATTAACAGCACAAAGGTACCGGCTGGATATTAGGAAAAACTTTTGGACAGTTAAGAGTTGTGCAACGGTGGAATCAGCCACCTAGGGAGGTGGTGAGCTCCCCCTCCCTGGCAGTCTTTAAGCAGCGGCTGGACAGACACTTGTCAGGGATGCTCTAGGCCAGTGATGGCGAACCTGTTAGAGATCGAGTGCCCAAACTGCGACCCCAAACCCACTTATTTATCGCAAAGTGCCAACATGGGCAATTTAACCTGAATGCTGAGGTTTTACTTTAGAAAAAAGATGATCCAGACAAAGTATGGAAAGCAATCCCAAATGCTTTCATTTACTTAAAATTATTTGGCAGAGAATTTGACACTTTAATGAGGGTCTGGGCCTGGCTGGGGTGATGGCACGCGTGCCCACAGAGAGGGCTCTGAGTGCCACCTCTGGCAACCGTGCCATAGGTTCGCCACCACTGTTCTAGGCTGATCCTGCATTGAACAGGGGGTCGAACTAGATGGCCTGTACGACCCCTCCCAACTTTGTGATTCTGTACACCAAGCCACAGACTTCCTTTGCACAGTCACCTACGTCTTCTTTGGTGGCCTCCCGTCCAAGTACTGACCACAACCAACCCTCCAAGCTCAAAGACAAGCTCAGACTAGGCTGGGCTATTTAGGCTACTTATATACACAGCTGGGGAAAAGGTGAATTTGCTGAAAGGTGCTCCTTTGCATGTGATTGCCCTCTGTATGGCGATCTTTCTTGTTCTCCTCTTTTAAAATTAAACTGAACAAAAAAAAAAAACCCCTCCAAACACACACGCCCAACCCTGGTGCAGTCAACCTTAAGGTAAGGTAAGGTGCCCATCAATACCTTAAGCAGTGAGGGCCAGTTTTAATTACGGAGCCTTCTAACTAAAGACAATTTGCTGTTTGTTTCGTAACACTGTTTGAGTTTTTGGTGTTTCGTTAAAGTAGGAGGAAATGACAAGGATAATACCGAAGATGAATTTTCCTTCTGATAAGGAGTGAGAGGCTTGGCTGGTTAAACTGTAACTTATCTCATATTTTCTTTAATATCTCAGGAATGCGCCAATGTTGCCATTTTGGCAACATTTAAATGCATTTGAATTTAATCAACTGATCAACCAGTTAAAAGGCAGACGACACAACAAGTGAATTCTTTAATCAACTGACTGGACCTTTTTATTGTATTTAAAATTTTTCTTTGTATACCACATCCACTAAGAAGTTCCCATGTTTTCTCTGTGGAAGAACTTTTGGTTTCACACTGGTTGATCCTTTTAAGTAAGTTTCTATAGCCCTTATTAAGATAAGAGGATAACGTTCCACAGAACAGTTTTTTCATAAGCAGAAGAAACAAGTTACCACATGAAAGTTTTCTTTTCCAAAATAATGGAAGAAACCATGTTCTCAGTCAGGCACACATAATCTCTAACATCTCCATTGATTATCTACCACTTGTGGCATCAGACAGTGAAATCCACATCAATGCGCATCAATGCACATCAATGCGCCCTCTAAGCTGTGGAGTCCTGTGAGCAAAAATTCTACTTTGTGAGCTGCTGGCATTAAAGTGGTGAGCGAGCGATTTGGCTGCTGCATCAATTAGTTTGCTCTGGAGCCAGCCTTCCTGAGCTAAGGCAAAATTTGTGAGCCGCAGGCTAAAGAACTGTGAGCCAGCTCACACTAACTCAGCTTAGAGGGAACACTGATCCACATATAGGGTTCCATAGATTGGCTGGCCTGTATATCCTCAATCTGGATTCCAGACTTTCCTGTAAAATTAAAACCCTCAGCTCTTCTCAGTTTTTATTAGAAAGCCAGCTGTTGTGTAGGTCCCTTTATTCAATTCGTATTGCCGTTTCTATCACAACAAGTAAACCAATAAAATACAGATATTACATTAAAATGATGTTTTAAGGAAATTCTCCCCCCCCTCACCTTTCTGATGAAAGACAACATGCAAATCTATAAGCATGCTGCTCCCTGCACTGCAAAGCCAAAACAAAACAAAACCAGTTTTCTCTCACTCAAACTTCTGCTAACCTACGACCAAAAATATGTTAGGGATGTCCCAAGCTGCTCTTTAAATGACAGTGCTTGCCACGGCCTGCATGAGAACAGGTCCTTGGAACTCAGTGCCAGCTCCGGAGCCTTAGTTCTTTCTCAGGTGGTATTCCTACACTGGAAAGCATGTGTGTTTAAAAACGACTCGAAGTTGACACTGATACTGAGAAGAAGGGGGGAAAGAGAAATTAGGAGTCATTCTGTAGAGGCTGCGGGCCTTCTCGGTGCATAGGATCAGGCCTCTGAGACTGCCACGGGAATGCCTGGTGGAACAGTTGAGGTCTTTGGGCTGCTTCAGTGGCAATAACTGCTCAAGCTGACCCCGACACGTCCACCCGGCTGCAGCTTAAACGCACCAGTGTTCCTAGTACAAGAGCAGAGGAGGTTTCACCAAAGGAGCTGTGAGAGCATCTCCCTCTCGTCCTCCACTGCTCTTCTTGTAAGTAATGGGCTCAGCGCCAGCAATTCCTGGGACACCATGTACCGCAGCTGTCAAGCTCCCAGTTTTTAGAGGACTCTGAGTCTCTCCCCCTGCTGCGTATCAGCCTAGGAGAACGGAGAAAGCAATACGAAAACCGGCGAGTCAGAATGCTCTCTGCCAGCAGCCAACCCGGCCGGCGATCTCCTTCAGAGGGCTTTCCAGCCAGGACTGAAGTAAGACAGAGTGGGGAGTGACAGCCAGGCACATTCCAACAGGAAAGAAGTTAGAAATGTGGGAAAGACTGCTTATTTATTAATGCCGTTTAAAATGGGTTTGGAGAAGGGATTTCAAAAGTCTCTCCATCTCTCCCTTTGAACAAAGCACTTATGCTCTGGTGGTTTGAAACGATACATATCAGCCTGAAACGATATCACAGCTACCAGGCGTAATGCAAAAAAGTTACTGGATTCTTCTCCTCTAAGACGTATAATAGCCTCATGATTGCCTTAGTTATTGTCCGACTCACCAGGGTAGTGGTGAGGGTTATGATACTTCCTGATAAGCTAGACGTCTTATATTTTATGCACATGTGGCCCAAAGTACCCCTAATTTCTAAAGGCACCTCTGATTTCTAGAAACATTTGTAAGGGAGACTTATTCATGACTCTCTCTAGACACAAGCTCCCCGCTCCCAAATTTAAAATAATTCCAGACCATCCAGAAACCTGGAACTTGGCGTGTAGGTGCTTCTTCCTACTACTGTCTAAAAGGGGGCTCATAGTGAAGACTTTTGAGTAGAAACGGGCTGGTGAGACACGTGAAGATACTTTCAGGGCACCCAGGAAGCGGACATTGGGCACACATGTGATGCTTTAAGCAGGAGATGATACTTTCAGAGCAAAAACAATCAGGAGTCTTTTGGCACTTCAAAACCAAAGAAAACCGTATTACAGCAGAAGCTTTGATGAATGAGAGGCCACTTCTCGGCATGCATTGCCCTCGGCCCTGAGAGCTTCTGCTAGAATAGAAATCGGAAGGAGCCAAAGACGCCCGTTCACTCCCATTCCTAGAAAAGTCTATAAACATTGGGACATTTTTTTTTTGCATCTAACAGTCAAGACTTGGGACATGGAAGCTTTACCGCAGAGTAATACGGGCCAGGAATCCAGCACAGGGCACAGGCATCGGACCCAATGAAGGTTGGTAGGAGAGCAGGCTAGGGTTTTAAGGGTCTTCAGGAGCAGTCCCAGTCCTGCGTCCCCAAGAGGGGAAGGGACTCCCAGAGCACCCAGAACCAATGTTCCCTCTAAGCTGTGGAGTTTTGTGAGCAAAAATTCTACTCTGTGATCTACTGGCATTAAAGTTGCCAGCGAGTGGTTTGGCTGCTGCATCAATTAGTGTGCTCTGGAGCCCTCCTTCCCAAGCGAAGACAAAAATGTGTGAGCCGGAGGCTAAAAGACGGTGAGCTCGCTCACACTCACTCAGCTTAGAGGGAACGCTGCCCAGAACTCCGCAGCTTGGCGGACAGACGGGCTCATCATGACAGCAACGCAAAAGCCCCGTCCTGCTCGGGACCAGATTCGAGTCCAGCGACCACCACTCCCGAGTCACAGATCCCCCCCCCCCAGAGCCCTCCGGCCGA
>NW_015160837.1:1721413-1733929 GCF_001447785.1 Gekko japonicus
GGACGATCCGGCCGCCCCTTCCCTTCCCTGGAGCCCGGGAGCCCGGCTCCGCAGCTGCGTGCCCGCCCGGGCGTCTCTCGAGCCGGCCTGCCCGCCGCTGCGGTGTGGCCTCTGGCGGCGAAGCGGCGCGTAAAGAGAGGGCTCGCCGCCGCCGGCTTGCCGAGCTGGGGAAAAGGGAAGGGAAAAGGCTGCTCATCAATCAAAGTCTCTCTCTCTGTGTCTCGCAAAAAAAAAAAAATGTTTTGCCCTTCTGTTCTTGGGGGGGGGGGGTTCTTTTCCTTCCCCTTTTTTTGCAGGGGGCGCGCCTTCCCCCAGACCCTTCTCCTCTGCCCAAGTTGCTGCGCTGTGCCCCAGAGAGAGATTTTTATAGTCCTCCTCCCGGTGGGCTCAGGGGTTTCCAAAAAGAGAGTTCAGAGAAGCCCCATCCGATGCGTTATTTTCCTTTTTTTTTTGCATGATCAGTGCCGGGAGACACCCAGGACCGGGGGGAAAGGGGGGAGGCGGAAAGGTTATTTATTCATCAAGCCTCTCGCCCGGTTTTGAAGAATGAAAAGGCGAAGGAAGGAAGGAAGGAAGCGGCGAATGCCACAATTGCGAGAGGGGAGCTTTCTTTTTCTTTTCTTTTCTTTTTTTGCAGCGGGAAGTGGCGGGGCATCCCGGCGGGCAGCGCCAATGAAATATTCAGAAAGGTTGTGATGTCTGGCCGGGCTCAGGCAGCCACCGCCGCCGCCACCTTCCCCCCCCCCCCCCCCCCCCCGTTTTGCTCGACACAGACGAGACGCAGAGAAGGAACACCCAGGCGCTCCCTCCAGAGGGCGGGGGCGCCTGATCCCCCCCCCACCCGCAGCAGTGGTTGCGAAAGGAAGAGCGAGGAGGAGGAGGAGAAGAGGGGGTCCCACCCGGAGACAGGGTGCCTGCCTATACAGCTGCTGTCGCGGCAGGAGGCAGGTTTTGGGACTGGGTTGACTTCATCATCTCCCAAGAGAAAGGCAGCCAGCCCTGGCATCAAATCAGACCAGGGGACGGGGAGTGGGGGAGTAGCATTACGCAGCTGGAATCTTTGGGCATTGATTTCTTCTTCTTTTTACATAAAAGCCACCAAAAACATGTCCCAGAAGTTTGAACCAAGCAAGGAACAAAAGAAAAAGAAAAAAGCTGTATTCTCCCCCTCACCCTTCCAACTGTGGTTAGAACCTGCGGTCCAGTTATAGCTGATTTATGGCAATCCCTTGGGGTATTCAGGCAAGGGAGGCTCAGGGATGTTTTGCCGTTATCTGGCTCCACCTCACCAGCCTGGTCTTCCTTGGAGGTCTCCCACCCAAATACTAGTCAGGGCTGACCCTGCTTCGCTTCCAAGATCTGAGGAGACCCGGGGCTAGCCTGGGTTTCCTCTGGACTAGTAAAGGGTAAAGGTTTCCCTTGCTCGAAAGCCAGGCGAATCCGACTCTAGGGATGGGGTGCTCATCTCCGTTTCCAAGCCGAAGAGCCAGCACTGTCCAAAGATGTCTCCGTGGTCATGTGGCCCGCATGACTAGATGCCGAGGCGCACGGAATGGTGTTACCTCCCCACCAAAGCGGTACCTATTTATCTACTTGCAATTTCTTGCTTTCAAACTGCTAGGTTGGCAGGAGCTGGGGCCAGAGGCGGGAGCTAAAATTCAAATCTGTGATTCGAAAAAGGATGGCTACATTGATGTATGTTTGACTGGGAAAGTGCTATCTTCCAGTTGGGATCCTGCATGAATGTTCACAGTTGTACAGGTGAGAGGGGAGGGGAAAGTTCACAGGTGTCACAAATTCCTTAAATTGGCAGATTATTAATGAACGCAGCTCTGGGCCCACCACAAGAGCCATGGTTAGCATCAGTTTATGATCCCTTAAAACAGGGCCGTATCCAGGATTTTTCGTTTTGTGGGGCAATTTTTTTTTCTTGTGGGGTACCCATTATGCTTATATTTAAAAATAATAAATAACTGGAGATTTGGGGGGGTGGCGCCTGAGGAGCACGGGGTTTGGGGAGGGGAGGGGCTTCGATGGGGTATAACACCATAGAGTCCACCTGGAGGTCTGGTGAAATGCTGGGGAGGGAGTCTCCAGCCACCACCTGGGGATTGGCAACCCCAGGAGAGAGAGATTGGCTTCTCCCACCATCACCAACCCCCCCATGGAAAATTTCGGGAGAGAGAGAGATTGGCTTCCCCCCACCATCCCCATGCCTTCTGTCTCTTTCCTTCCCCACCCCCCTGCTGCTTCTGGTCAGTTTCACTCCTTGAAGAACAGCTGATAGGATCTCCCCAGGACCCTCTCCTCTGGTATGTCCCGGGAGAGCATTACGCCCTGCTGAGAGTAATCTGCTGGTGATCCCTGGCCCCAAAGATATCCGGCTGAACTGCAGGCTGTGGAAGGTCGGTAGTTCAGCAGTTGGAGACCCGAATTGCCGCATGACGGAGTGAGCTCCTGTCTCTAGTTCCAGCTCCTGCCAACCTAGCAGTTCGAAAGCAAGAAATTGCAAGTAGATAAATAGGTACCGCTTCGGTGGGAAGGTAACAGCGTTCCGTGCGCCTTGGTGTTTAGTCATGCCGGCCACATGACCACGGAAACGTCTTCGGACAGCGCTGGCTCTTTGGCTTTGAAACGGAGATGAGCACTGCAACCCTAGAGTCGGATTCGACTGGCTTTCGAGCAAGGGAACCTTTACCTTTTACCTTTTAAAAGTTGTAGGATATATTGTATTGAGACTGATGGAACCCGCCCTGAGCCTGCTTGCGGGGAGAGCACGATACAAGACCAATAAAATAAAAATTAAAAAAATACCTGTATACCTCTGTTGATAAATATTGCGACTGTTTTGCAAGATGTTCCCAAAGCACCCTCCCCGCAAGCTTGGCTGTGCTCTAATTGTGCCCTCAAACTGTCGTGCCTCGCCACTTTTAATTTGTGTGTCAATTATTTTGTGTTCGTTGTGTTTTTGAAATATTCTCCATAAACGATGAATAATTAAATACGTAATCGAGAGAAAGCCTTTCTCTGCCCTTCCCTTTTGGGAACTGCTGTTGCTCCTTTTGTGACCTGGTCTTCAATGGAAAAATAATAATAATATTGTTGGATCCTAACGATGGGTAAAAAATGAACTAGGGCCGACCTTGGCTTCGCTTGGTAGACTCGGGGCATCTGATCAGATTGTGTCTCTGCTTCACTTTATTAGGTTTGTTGCTTTCAGCTGCTGCTAGTGCTGACAGTTGTTATCAGGAACAAGGCACATTACCAGCGTTAGACCTCGCCTAAGAGCAGCTTCTCGGTGACTCAGTATAAGCCTGGAACTACACGGCAGATTGGGAAGCCTCGCTGGAGTCTTACATAATTTCCCTGATGATCTCACGTTGGGGGCGCCAATAGTTTTGCTCTTCCCCCCCCCTTTAAAATTTGGCTCACAGCCAAATTCGAGCTGTAATTGTGCTTGTGAAACGGCCAGCGTAGAAGGGATCCCTGTTTCACCAGTGTCGGGGCTGGTGGCAGCGTAACCTCAAGCGGGGCAGCCGCCGGGGCCCAGGGCTTCCGGCAGGGCCCGCTGCCGCTGACCTCCCCTACACGCCATTTCCCTGCCTGCTGGCTTGTGAGTGCTTCGCCACCCATGCGTCCAGATGCACACATTGCCTGCCCAGTGCCTTCAGGGAAAGGGGCTGCGGGCAGTGAGATGGCTGTGAACGTGGGCAGTGGGAGGGCTTGTGAGCAGGGCAAGGGAGCATAGACAGGCGTTTGGTCGAGGACATAAGATTTATTTATTTATCTATCAAATTTATACCCCGCCTTCCCAGCCAAGGCCGGCTCAGGGCGGCTTACACAAAAAGGCACGTAAATGCGGTTAAAAACAGTCCTAAAACTTTCTAAAACCATCTGTCATTATAAAGTGCTAGTACTCTTTATTGTAGGAGCTGCGGTGGCTCAAGTGGTTAAGACGCTGAACTGCAGGCTGTGAAAGGTCAGTAGTTCAGCAGTTCAAGACCCGGGTGCCGCATGACGGAGTGAGCTCCCGTTTCTAGTTCCAGCTCCTGCCAACCTAGCGGTTCAAAAGCAAGAAATTGCAAGTAGATAAGTAGGTACCACTTCGTTGGGAAGGTAACAGCGTTCCGTGCGCCTTGGTGTTTAATCATGCCGGCCACATGACCATGGAAACGTCTTCGGACAGCGCTGGCTCTTCGGCTTTGAAACAGAGATGAGCACCGCAACCCTAGAGTCGGATTCGACTGGCTTTCGAGCAAGGGAACCTTTACCTTTACCTTTTTACTCTTTATTGTTGTTTAATGATGGCAGACATGTTCGATAATCTGTTCTCACAATCGGCTCATAGATCTTCTTTTAGGCAGCTGGCGCAGGCTGTTGTTACCCCCTCCAATCCCTTACGGACCCCCCCCCCATCCCTTATGGATTTTACTCCCTCCCCTGTGCTCACGATGCACCCACAGACCAGAAATGGGAGGGGAGTACAAAAACATCGCCCCTTGCTTTTAACTATTGTATAATATGTTGGATATAGTTTTATGGTTTTTATGGTTTTAAATCCATACATCACCATGGGGATTAGGCAATCGGAACGTGTCTGCGATTGTGGACAAGAGATGATAGAAACTATGGATCATATAATGCTTTTTTGTCCTAAGTGGAATAAGGAAAGAGAGAGATACATCATTCCCATTATGAGAAAAGAAAAGCTTCCTCTCCTTCCTTGGGTAGTTTCAGTGCTTTTGTCTGATAACTTCCCTGACAATCAAACCACGGCTATAGTGGCTTCCTTTCTAGCTGCGGTGATTAAGAAAACAGATCTCCCTGAGTTTAATTAGTTTATTGCTGATAACTGTCGACCTATATACAAATTTGATAATTTTAAGTGTGTGCTGGTTTTTGTTGTTGTTGTTGTTTTGGTGTTTTTTTTATTCTGTACAGTTGCTATGGCTTTCTTGCTAATGCAATAAATATTATTATTATTATTATATATAATAAATAAAATAAATAAATAGTAAGGTACGTGGGTGAGTGGGTTGGAAGGGACCACGAGGAACTGTCTGTCCAGAGGTCCCCCCCCCCCAATCTGGAACCACCTCTGACTAGCGTCTTTGTCATGTTACAGCTGATGGCTGGAAATCCAGAGCATGTCAGAATCGGCATCCCGAGCCAGTTAACCAGGATTAGCCTTATGCCCAGTCTTAAACTCTTTAGCTTTGAAGAGGAGAAGAAGAGGAGGAGGAGGAGGAGATTGGAGTTATACTCTGCTTGTCTCAGAGCGGCTTACAAACTCCTTTCCCTTCCCCTCCCCACAACAGACACCCCGTGTAGTAGGTGGGGCTGAGAGAGCTCTTCCAAGGACTGCTCTTGAGAGAAGAGCTCTGAGAGAACTTGTGACTGACCCAAGGTCACTCCAGCAGCTGCGTGTGGAGGAGTGGGGAATCAAACCCGGTTCTCACAGATTAGAGTCTGCGCTCCTAACCCCTACACCAAACTGGCTCTCATAAAAATTAGAGAAGAACAATAGATTGGCAGGGAAGGCTGGCAGGAAGTGCCTGTTGGTGGGCAGGGGGAATAGCAGAATTAGGAGAAACGCTGAGTGTCCAGCTTTCCTAGCATGTTAAAAGGTCACAAATGGGTAATCGGTGACGGGGGTCAGTGGGAGAAGTCACAGCACAATTGCAGGCGCACATGGTGACTGATGGAGTATGAATTCTTAGGAATTTTTATGAAATCCCTGTGTCCCTCCTAGACTAACCCTGCACTCCAGCAGTGATACATGTAGCACCTGTTCAGAACCACTGCCACAGAACATGGTTTGAAAACCCCTGGTAATAGGGGATCACTTGCCCTGAATTAAAAGACATGCCAGTCAAGAGCTGCTGATCTGAGCTGACATCTGTTGAACCCACTTCAAACTCTGATTCATCCCTTTCCATGTCAACAAGCCGCTGGAATGGAGTTTGGAATTGCTGCTCATGAACCTTACGTAAATTAATAGTGTTTTTAATCTCATACTGTTTCCCATTGAGGATAGAGATAAATGTGGGAGAGAATACATATGCTTATTTACTTCTTTTAACTCTCAGTTCTATTATGGTTGGAGCACCAGAATTAAACATGATATTTTAATATCTAGAATGTAAGATAGATCAGATAAGCTGAAATAAATAGTTGTCTTAATTTATCTTCCAGTTTGGTGTAGTGGTTAGGAGCGCAGACTCCAGTCTGGGAGAAATGGGTTTGATTCCCCACTCCTCCACACGCAGCTGCTGGTGTGACCTTGGGTCATTCACAAGTTCTCTCAGAGCTGTTCTCTGAAGAGCAGTACTCAAAAGAGCTCTCTCAGCCCCACCTACCTCACAGGGTGTCTGTTGTGGAGAGGGAAGGGAAAGAAGAAGAGGAAGAGAGAGAGAGATTGGATTTATACCCTGCCCTTCACTACCCAAAGGAGTCTCAGAGCGACTTACAAACTCCTTTCCCTTCCCCTCCCCACAACAGACACCCTGTAAGCCGCTCTGTAAGCCGCTCTGAGACTCCAAGTGAAGGGCGGGGTATAAATCCAATCTCTTCTCTTCTTCTTCTTCTTCTGTGAGGTAGGTGGGGCTGAGAGAGCTCTTGACAGAAACTGCTCTTTTTTCAAGAACAGCTCTTATCAGAACTATGGCCAGTCAGGTGCAAGTGGAGGAGTGGGGAATCAAACCCATTTCTCCCAGATTAGCATCTGCGCACTTAACCACTACACCAAACTGTGAGGACAGAACCGTTTTAGAACCGGTTCCCTACCAGAATATATTTGTAATTTCAGACGCAAACGGTTCTGTCCCGTTTAGGAAACAGCTGAAGCGTTTTACTTGTCAACCGCTTCCAAGTAGTCTTCAGTTTCCTCTCCCGGTTCCGATGCGCTTTTCCCCACCATTTTTCGCCCGCGTGGGTGATATCCACTTTTTTTAACGTTCGCTTTATAGCGTTATAGCGCTATAGCACTATAACGCTATAATGGAACAGCAGTATATCAACGCCATTGGAATGCCTGGAGTGTTTTGTTATAGCGCTATAGCGCTATAAAACGAACGTTCCAAAAAAAATCAATGAAAGCGGGAAAAAGCAGTGCAGTCTGAAATGGCAAACCGTTTCAGATCCAGCTCTTTACCGGAAGGGGAAAGCCATGTGTGAAATGGCAGCCCTATACAGGTTTACTCCATGACGGATCAAAAATGCTTCAAAACAGGTTAAAAAGAGTAATGTGTTGTAAGCTGCTCTGACCCTCCAGGTAATGAAAAGCAGGGTATAAATCCAAACTCCTCCTCCTCTTTCTTTCTTCCTGCCCCCCCCCCCAATAACTTTTGGCTGCATTTGCAACCACACTCCTAAATGGCACTAGTTTATTAAAGGTAAAGGTAAAGGTTTTCCTTGCTCGAAAGCTAGTCGAATCCAACTCTAAGGGGCTGTGCTCATCTCTGTTTCCAACCTGAAGAGCTGGCGCTGTCCGAAGACTTCTCCGTGGTCATGTGGCCGACATGACTAAACACCGAGGCGCACAGAACACTGTTACCTTCCCACTGAAGCAGTACCTATTTATCTACTTGCCATTTCTTGCTTTCAGACACTTAAGTACTTTGGTTTTAAAATGACAATTGAGTCAGCTTCTCTCTGAGAGCCAGTCAAAAGGTGCTTGTTTCCGCAGCATTTTGCATTAAAAAACACTCAGCTGTGCAGGGCTCCAATTTGGATTGGGGCCATGGCTGGAGGGAAGGGTTTGTTCCCCCTGCGCCTTTTCTCCACCTGGAACAGCCTGCTTAGTTGAGGGAATTTCCCTGGCAAGGCAAGGAGTGGCTCCTGGACTTTGGGTAGGAAAACTGGCATGAGTATGAGGCTTCAGCCCTTCCCTTATGTCATGATCCCTCTCCAAACCGGGCACTCGTGTGCCAAATAATTATGTCTAAAATATACGGGGAGCTATGGAAATGGGCATATTTGTATTGACCATGCAGTAAAAGCCAGTTTGGTGTAGTGGTTAGGAGTGCGGATTTTAATCTGGGAGAACCGGGTTTGATTCCCCACTCCTCCACAGTTTTCTCAGAGCTGTTCTCTCAAGAGCAGTTCTCTCAAGAGCTCTCTCAGCCCCACCCACCTCACAGGGTGTCTGTTGTCTGGAGAGGAAGGGAAGGAGTTTGTAAGCCAAGGGCGGGATATAAATCCAATCTCTTCTTTTCTTCTTCCTTTTCTCTAAATGAAGTACTTTACTGCTAATGATACTTTTGGAGTAAATATTTGAGTGTCTAGACACAAACATATGGTGATGTAACCCTTTGGTGACTATAACACCTCTACTGATGAAACTGCTGTGAGCTGTCCTGAGCAGATCAGATAATTTATTCCTCATGGGGTTGAGCAGGGTACAAATTCAATAAAATTGTAAAAGTCTCTGCAAGATGTGGGTGAGAGAACTACTTTTAATTCCTAGGAAGTCATCAAGCTGTGGGAGGAGGGTTACCATATTATGAAAAGCAAAAAAAGAGGACATATTTCCCGACTGACTACTTCAGACAAGTGATCACTGTGAAAAATCTCATTTTAAATACCCCTACTATTTAAGCTGTGATAATTGCTAACTAGGAATATTCTGACCAAAACGGCTATCCACCTGAATCTAGGAATATTCCTAACTTTCCAGCCCCAAAAGATTACATTTTCATCAGCTTCTTAAAAAAGAGCCCAAAAGAGGACAGTAAAGGTAAAGGTTTCCCTTGTTCGAACGCCAGTTGAATTTGACTTAAGGGGCGGTGCTCATCTCTGTTTCCAAGCTGAAGAGCCAGCGTTGTCTGAAGACGTTTCCGTGGTCATGTGGCCGGCATGACTAAATGCCGAGGCGCACGGAACACTGTTACCTTCCCACCAAAGCGTTACCTTTTTATCTACTTGCAATTTCTTGCTTTCAAACTGCTAGGTTGGCAGGAGCTGGGGCCAGAGACGGGAGCTCACTCCGTCATGCGGCACCCGGGTCTCGAACTGCCGAGCTACAGAGGACAGACACCCCCCCCAAAAAAAGAGGACATGTCCTCTCAAAAGAGGACATCTGGTAACCCAAAGTGAGAGGGAAGGCAGCATGGTGTAGCCCAGTGCTGGCGAACCTATGGCACGGGTGCCAGAGGTGGCACTCAGAGCCCTCTCTGTGGGCACGCGTGCCATCGCCCCAGCCAGGCCCAGACCATAATTAAAGTGTCGAATTCTCTCCCAAATAATTTTGAGTAAATGAAAGCATTTGGGATTGCTTTCCTTACTTTGTTCGGATCATCTTAAGTTAATGTATGAGTTGTTTTTTCTAAAGTAAAACCTCAGCATTCAGGTTAAATTGCCGTGTTGGCACTTTGCGATAAATAAGTGGGTTTTGGGTCACAGTTTGGGCAGTCGGTCTCTAAAAGGTTCACCATCACTGGTGTAGCCCAATCTCGGCAGATCTCAGAAGCGAAGCAGGGTTGGAGATGGGATGGTGTCAGCAAGCTGCCAATGTGTTTCCCTGTACTCTGTGTATGCTCTTATGTTTCACTATGTTCTGTGTGTATTCGTATGTGTCCTTATTCTTTGGGTATGCGCTTGTTTGCTTTCACTTTCCCATGTATGCCTGTTTATACGCTTAATTGCCTAGTTGCAGGAACGTCCATATCTTTCAAGGCCACAGGTGGTTGCTGGCGGGTAGTAGCTTGAGTGATCTCATGGCATTATCCATGAGAAGCAGTATGTTATGATTAAGTAGGAGCGTTGCTTCCCAGGCTCAATGGCGCGCGCGGGAAGTCTCGCAATTGGGCCTCAGCTTTTTGAATTTCCTATAATCTATTGGGATCCATGCTTATGCCTCATTCTGAACAGTGATCCTGTTATGCACCTATTGCTTCAAATAAAGGAAAACCTTTTCTACAAGTGTGTTCTTCGCTGATGCGATGGGAGTCTGACAGATGGGAGAAGACCACCAAGGAAGACTCTATAGAGGAAGGTGATGGCAGCCCATCTCTGCTTCTCACTTGCTTTGAAAGGCCCTTGCTGGGGTTGCAGAAAGTCAGCTGGGACTTAACGGTACTTCACGCACACACACACACATCAAACAATAACAGGGGGAATGTATTAATCTGGGTTTGTTTTATGTCACAAAACTTACCGACTCAAGAAGAGGCACCACAGCACTCCCGCTTCCAGCCCTGGCTGCTGAAATGCAAATGTGGAAACTTTACCCTTTTATTTCTCAGTCCCAGTATGGTCTGCCAGCTGGCCGCGGTACAAGCGCTGCTATTTCATCTTCGGCTTTAAAGAAAATCTGTCTTATCTTCTGTAACTGCAGCAGTCTTGGTGAAATGTCAGATGGAGTCGTCGCGTTTCTTCTTCTTTGAAAGAAATGTGGCTGTCTAAAAATTCTCCCAGGAGCCAGATAAAGAAAACCTCAGATTTTCCTCAAGCTCTAAGCGTAGGTGCTTAAGTCGTATAATTACTGCTCATATCCGTCCCTTGGTGGCTTCGCCCTACCCCGTTTCTCTTTGGCCCATTCTGCATCTAGCATTCGCCCCGTTGTTTTACCAAACCCACACTGGGACGGAAAATGATGCGGCTCAAAACCACATTCAGATACCCCGGGCCAACACCCTACTGGCTGCAGAGTCACCCCTGAACGGCCATAAAATGGCCAGAAGTCTATGCAGACGGTACCATAAAACCGAGAGATCAAGGGAAGTGAAACCAGCATACAGTGTCTGGAGGTTACCATAAAATCTGACAAAGAAAGTGGAAGTAGCATGCAATGTAGAGGGGGATTTCTGTTCCAACGTGGGTTTGGTAAAACAGTGGAGTGAATGCTAGATGCAGAATGGGCCACAGAGCAGAGCACATGTCAGTACAGCTTGGGAGCAGATTCTGACCACATTTATAGGACAGGTAGCAGAGCTGGGGGGGGGGGAAGATCCCCCCTTTCAGACAGGGAAAGAAGGGGTGGGGCAAAGTGGGGGCAGAGGCATGTGACTGGCTTGGAGAGTGCAATGCTTCAGTGTCCCTGGGAGTACTTCTAGCTAAACGAAGAGGGGAGGTTTCCAGGGGAGGAGGGGGTGGGTATGGAGACAGCCTGATTAGTACTGATTAGTACGGTACATTGGGAGGCATCCAAACCACCTAAATTGCATTGTTGGGGAAGAAGAAGAAGAAGAAGAAGAAGAAGAAGAAGAAGAAGAAGAAGAAGAAGAAGAAGAAGAAGAAGAAGAAGAAGAAGAAGAAGAAGAAGAAGAAGAAGAGGAGGAGGAGGAGGAGGAGGAGATTGAATTTATCCCTCCCTTCACTCAGAGTCTCAGAGAGGCTTACAATCTCCTTTCCCTTCCTCTCCCCACATCAGACACCCTGTGAGGCAGGTGGGGCTGAGAGAGCTCTTTTGAGGCCTGCTCTTGAGAGAACAGCTCTGACAGAACTATGGCTTGCCCAAGGTCATCCAGCAGCTGCGAGTGGAGGAGCAGGGAATCAAGCCCGGTTCTCCCAGATTAGAGTCCGCGCTCCTAACCACTACACCAAACTGATAGGGCAGTGCCTCAAAGGAAAAACCTTTCTTAGGGAAACACGAATGTGACACTTTGTAGGCACACTGATTAAGTACTGGAGGGAGTCCTTGATGAATGCCTTGATGGGCAGATATTAGGCAAGGAGAGGTTTCTCCCTTGGACATCTCTTCTACAGTCAGTGTGACTGGATTAAGTTTCCTCCAACTTCTGCTGGATCTCTGCCTTTTGTCATATTGGCCAGAAAGCTATTTCTCTGTGACACAGAGTCAGCGAGGCTTATCTCAGCACTAACATGGCAGTAAGGGAGATTAAATAAGTGAAAGTAGGCTCATAATAGGAGCTGCGGTGGCTCAAGTGGTTAAGACGCTGAACTGCAGGCTGTGGAAGGTCAGTAGTTCAGCAGTTCGAGACCCGAGTCTGCCGCATGACGGAGTGAGCTCCCATCTCTAGTTCCAGCTCCTGCCAACCTAGCAGTTCAAAAGCAAGAAATTGCAAGTAGATAAATAGGTACCACTTCGGTGGGAAGGTAACAGCGTTCCGTGCGCCTTGGTGTTTAGTCATGCTGGCCACATGACCACGGAAACGTCTTCGGACAGCGCTAGCTCTTCGGCTTTGAAACGGAGATGAGCACCACAACCCTAGAGTCGGATTCGACTGGCTTTCGAGCAAGGGAACCTTTACCTTTACCTAGGCTCATAATAATTTAAATCAATGGGACTTCAAAGTACTTAACTCTGGCTAAACTGTGTCTTTTAGCTGGTAAGTTTCTTTGTGTAAGGACCTCACATTTCTGTTTGTGGACCTTGATGCCATATTAATTACTTATATTACTACAACTGGAGATAATAGTTTCACCATCCAGTCTTCCTTTAATGGCCCTGTAACAAATGCATTTTCTAGATATTCCATCCAGCCGCATGGCTTTTGTTCACGAAGATCCCATGATCTACCAGCATAGTCTTTTTTGGTTCCAAAATGGGAATCC
>NW_015160837.1:1733967-1737447 GCF_001447785.1 Gekko japonicus
ACCCAACCCACTGTACTGCAATCTTTGTTAGGTTTCGTCTTACTGTGAGTCAGGATTCCCATTTAATAGTTAGGAAAAAAGGCTGAGAGTTGCCCCAAACTACACGAGTCCATGGCAGTGTTCCCTCTAAGCTGAGTTAGTGTGAGCCAGCTCACAGTTTTTTAGCCTCCAGCTCTCACATTCTTGTCTTAGCTCAGGAAGGATGGGGCTCCAGAGCGAAGTAATTTATGCAGGAGCCAAATCGCTCGCTCACAACTTTAATGCCAGTAGCTCACAAAGTAGAATTTTTGCTCACAAGACTCCATAGCTTAGAGGGAGCATATGTCCATGGTAGTAGTATCAACGGAAATCAGATTGGTCCACTTCTCACCCATCTGTAATGATCAGGCTGCACTAGCTTTCATACGTGGCGTGATCTCGAGGAAAGCAACGTAAGAGCCGAAAAATGAGAAAAAGGGAGCTCACAACATTTCTTCACGTGTCGCTTTGAAGCTTTTGCATTTCTGCTTCTGAATACAATTATTATGGCAAGTAATCTCAGAACAGAGTTTGAAATGGCAATTAGAAGATGCTAGTTCTAGGGAGCACATAACATGCCTGCAGTCAAGCTAATAGAAGACCATCTGTTATGGGAATATCATCAGCATTTCCTTCAGTTTAACTGAGCTACACTGCCAGCACATTGGGTAATTAGGGCTGCAAACTGAAACATGCTGACTTTAAAGTCACCTCTTTTGAAACAAATGACACTTACTTCCAAGTAAATCTGATTAGGAGTGGGGTATAAATATGACACAGGATAGTCAGTACCCCATTGCCAAATGAGTGATTCACAAAATCGAAAAGGGAAGGGAAGCCAAGATTCACATTTGATAGACTGAAGGAGATTGGTTTATTACATCTCAGATCCAACACCATATAAAGGTTCCTCAGACTGGATCAGACCATTGGCCTATCCAGGCCAGTCTTGTCTAACTGGCAAGCAGCTTTCCAGGTTTTTCTCATCATCTACTACTAGACCCTTCAAGCTGGAGGCGCCAAGGATTGAACCTGGGAACTTCTGCATGCCAAGCAGAAGCTCTGCTGCTGAACCACAGCTCCACTACCAGGTTAATGTTAGGAACTACCAAATTGGAGCTGCGGTGGCTCAAGTGGTTAAGACACTGAACGGCAGGCTGTGGAAGGTCAGTAGTTCAGCAGTTCGAGACCCGGGTGCCGCAAGACGGAGTGAGCTCCCGTCTCTAGTTCCAGCTCCTGCCAACCTAGCAGTTCGAAAGCAAGAAACTGCAAGTAGATAAATAGGTACCACTTTGGTGGGAAGGTAACAGCGTTCCGTGCGCCTTGGTGTTTAGTCATGCTGGCCACATGACCACGGAAACGTCTTCGGACAGCGCTGGCTCTTCGGCTTGGAAACGGAGATGAGCACCGCAACCCTAGAGTCGGATTCGACTGGCTTTCGAGCAAGGGAACCTTTACCTTTACCACATTGGGGCCTGAGAGAATAATAATTATAATCATATTGGGGTCACCACCTGTGTTGGGGACAGGAAGGCTGCATTTGTGTTGCTAGTAGCACAAAAATGAGCTTCACAGTAAAAAACCCAATAACCACAACCAAAACTGTGAAACAGCTTTGCGTTGCTAGTAGCTAGCATTCCATTGCCGAAGCTCAAAAACATTCCTTTAAAAATAATTATGTATGCCTCTACAGTATACGACTACTGAAATAACTTATCCAAGAGTCATCTAAGGCTAAAATGCGATGCACAATTCACCTGGGGGCAAGTTCCCTTTAAGCCAGTCAAGCTTCTTTCCAAGTAAATATGCTTAAAAGCACTCTGTAAATCAGAGAAGGTAGATAAATAGTATTAATGCACTGCTTATGATAGGATTTTTATGGAGCACTTCTGCAGTGCATAATTCAGGAAATTTCAAAAGGTGTGTGATTATTACAATGACTTATTTACTTAGCGATGGTGTTAACTGCTTGGGATCTACAAAGTCTGTGGGGGATTCCAAAGAAGCAGCTGTCCGTATCTTTGCTCTTGCGCAGCATGTAGGTTTCCAGGATTGTTTCCCCTCCCCTTCATTGCTAGCTCATGACTTGCTGCTGCAGCTGTGCCAAGAAAGCTGTACACCTGTTCCAAATCTAGAACAAAGTACTTAATCTCAAAGACAAGCACTGAGATCAACCAGGGAATTTCACTGTGTTTCTTCCAGTAGCAGAAGAGATAAACAGAAGGATTTCTGGCTCAAGTCTACTGTACCTAATAGAGATTTCTCTAAGCTGACGGAGCATGCTGTACAGCCCTTACTGTATGCCATCCTGGATATGTTCTACAACTGTGGTTGTGCTTGAATTGTGTCCTGCAACGTTATGAAGGCAGGCTGAAAGAGGTGTGGACAACAAATAAACACTTTTGCCACGACCAGTGCACAAGGGTTGGCTCACTTGCTAAAGACATCTGGATAGACTTCTGCTTCCTAGCAAGGAAAGCTGCAATGGGTGCAGTATTTATGCAGAGGAGGAGTCCCCAACCTTTTCAAGGCTGTAGGCACCTTGGCAATTCTGGCGCAGGGTGGTTGGTGGAACTACAAAATGGCGCTGCCAAAGGCTGAGCTGACTGCAAAATGTCAGAGAGTGAGTTTGTGCACACCTCTTAATAGTAGCTCTTCAATATTTCAGGCAGAAGCTCTGTTTATCAGGGTGTGTTGGAGACCCCTGATTTACACTGAGACTTTCTCTCTGAGACTCAAAGCAGATTGTAAATCGATACCACCAGCAGGATGGGACATCCAATAATCAGTGTAATGGGATCGGGATTGCAGAGATCTGAAACCAAGCAGAAATGTGAAAGAGCTGAAACACAGGCTGCGGTCAGACGACAAGCGCGGTGCGGTCTGGGAGCCCCGCGAATTGCACCAGTTTAAGTTGTACTGGTGAAAAGTACTCGGAAACGTGGAGTGATTCAGCAAAGAGTACTTTATTTAGTGAAGAACAAGACAAGAAGCCCCGGCACGCAGGCCGGTATATATGCCCAGAAACCCACCACCAAAACACACCCCCTAGTGACCCTATAGGTTATAACAGTGGCCGAGAGTCCCATTGGCTCTCGGCCGCGGACCTGGCCCTCTGGTTGGTGCGGGCTAGGATCCGCTCCGCTATTGTTCTTCAGGAACGAAGCTTGGGGCTTGTGCTTGACCGCATGGCCCAACGGTCGCGCACGTGGTAATGGCGGATACATTACACCCCTCCCCCCATAGTCCAGACTACCCACACACGAAGTCCTGTAGGTACGCTGGGGTTTTCCGTGTCCTGGTGGAGCGGCGCGGTTCAGGGGCGCCGGTCGGGTTTACCTCGGAAGCCCGGGTGGGGAGGTTGGTTGTGTCGTTGGTAGCGGCAGCTCAGGAGGCTCCGGGTGGACCTGGATGGGAACGGAGTCTGGGACCTGTCGTGCTGGCTCGGGCTCTGACTCTTCG
>NW_015160837.1:1740511-1818543 GCF_001447785.1 Gekko japonicus
AGGTCCGGCGCTCATGCGATTCTCCGCAGCTGGCGCATGGTGTGGCGGTCTCCGGAGTCCTCGTTGACTGGGCTCCCTTCGATCGGTTCGCATGCGAGGGCTTGCGCTGGAGTTATTGTACCTCGTCCTCCTCGGAGTCAGCCGACTCCGCCTCGGTTTGAGTGCGATGGACCTGGATGCGGTTGGGGTGTGCCGTCTCGAAAGCCGCCGCGTCCTTCAAGGCTTTGGCCACCGTGAGGTCGTCCTCCCGGATTAGGCGCCTTCTCAATTTGGCCTCCCGTAGACCCACCAGGAATTGGGTCAACAACGTGTCCTCCAGGCTGGGAAACTCACATCTCGTGGCGGCCTGCCGAAGGTTGGCCAGGAAATCCGCGGCCTTCTCGCCCGGTGCTTGGACTCTTGCGCAAAAGTCCATGCGCGCAGCGTACTTTGTTGGTTTGGGAGCGAGATGGGCCGTGAGGGACGCGATGAGGGCGTCGAAAGTTTCTGTCTCGACCTCTTTGGGAGCAATTAAGCTTTGCAACAGCAGGAGGGTATCCATGCCGCATAGGCGTATAAGGTGGGCCCTCTTTGTTTCCGCATCGGTAACCTTCAGGCATGTTAGGTAATTCTTCAGTATCATTACCCACGTGGTCCATCTCTCGGGGTGTGCCAAGTCGAAGGCCGCGATACCCTCGTGGAAGGTCCCAGCGGCGGCGGCGGCTCCCGAGGATGAGGCATTGGATGCAGTAGACATTCCGACGTTTGCGCCGCTCGTAGAGCCGAGGAGATGTGGCGGCCAGGAGGTCACGGCGAGCTGAGCGGGAATGGAGAGCCGGTGGGGGAAGCGAGCCAAGCGAAACGACGCGGCGCGGTGAAGTGCGGCGGTTAGCCGAAGATGAGCAGGAGCGGCGGGCAGCCGGTCGTTGATGCTGGGCCTTGGTAGTCACAGAGCGAGGCAGAGCGATGGAGCGAAAGATCCCGGCGAGCGGAGGTGCTGCGGCGCCGGTTGTGATCGTTAGTTGACGGAGCGAGGGCAGAGCGATGGAGCGAAGATCCCGGCGAGCGGAGTTGCTGTGGCGTCGGTGGCGATCAGTGCTCGGTGCTGCTGCTTCGGTTCCGGGTCTGTTCAGGAAGGGTAGAATCCCACCTTCGTCGCCAGTGAAAAGTACTCGGAAACGTGGAGTGATTCAGCAAAGAGTACTTTATTTAGTGAAGAACAAGACAAGAAGCCCCGGCACGCAGGCCGGTATATATGCCCAGAAACCCACCACCAAAACACACCCCCTAGTGACCCTATAGGTTATAACAGTGGCCGAGAGTCCCATTGGCTCTCGGCCGCGGACCTGGCCCTCTGGTTGGTGCGGGCTAGGATCCGCTCCGCTATTGTTCTTCAGGAACGAAGCTTGGGGCTTGTGCTTGACCGCATGGCCCAACGGTCGTGCACGTGGTAATGGCGGATACATTACAACTGGGAAGGTTGTCAGACTCTTGCACAAACTCACTTTCAACAACACCCTTTTGGTGAAGATTTGTTTATTGAAATATGTAGCTGTGTCGAGTAGAAGCCATCTGTGTCAGAATTGACTGGGTTTGGCGGTAGTCTGATAATATACCTGATTCAAACAACACCCCCCCAGTGACCCATCCAATCATGCCATCCATTCAGCCCACCAAAAACTATGCATGCTCCTCAACCCCCTCCCCCCACTACTCTTATTTATCTATGACAAGATAGCTGGCAGAGACTGGCTTCAAGGATGTTCACATTTTTCCCAGTCAGGAGGTTCCGGAAAATAGTTATGAAGTGGCTAAGCAAATCAGATTCTCACACAGGCACTCATTCAATCACTCATGCCTCCCCCCCCACAGGTCAGATACAGAACAGTTGCAAGCTAGAAAGACAGAACAGAGAAATTCCATGGCAAACAAGGCCCCAAGTTTGACAAAGCTTTGACCAGATAGCACTCCCTGAGGTGGCTTCCCCGTGTGTACCTCCCATGATCAAACATCTACATTCCTGCCACACCTCAGCCACGGAGTGCAGAATCCAGTCGGTTTTATAAAGAATACTAGGAGTAAGGCCCGTTGTGGGTAGTATGGGAATACAGCCTCATGGTAACAGGTATGGTTCCCTCCACCCCTGACTTATGTTGATTTGGGGTTATGCAGTGGCAGGTAAGGTAGAAAAGCACCTCCTCCTATGCCATGTCTTCTGGTTTCCAAGGGTCTGGAAAGTGGTTCCATAGCCAGTTACAGGGTTGCCAACTCTGGGTTGGGAAATACCTGTAGATCTGAGGGTAGAGCCTGGGGAAGGCAGGGTTTGGAGTGCGGAGAAACCTCAGCAGGGTATAATTTCATAGAGTCCATTGCCCAAAGCAGTCATTTTCTCCAGGAGAACTGATCTTGGAGATCTCCAGGTGCTGCCTGGAGGCTGGCAATACTAAGGGGAGGGCCAGACCTCAGCAGGGTATAATGCCATAGAGTTCACTGCCCAAAGCAGCCACTGTAATAGCTGGGAAATTTTGTGCAGGGGAAATGATGTGCTGTGGCTGGGGAACATCTCTGGGAGATCTCTAGGCACCACAGGGAGATTGGCAACTCCAGGGACCGTTTAAGGCAAGATTGGGATATGTATTTTGGCAACTCCAGTGACTGTTTAAGGGAAAACTGGGATATGTATTTTACCTCAGGACACATTCAATGACTCCCAACAGCAACAACAAACTGTTTAGAATGTTCGAGGCAAAGGAGAATCAGGCCGCATATGCAAATGACCTCTATTAGCTACTGGGGGGAGAGGAACAGCAAACTGTTTAGAATATTGGAGGCGAGACTCAGGCAATGCAGCCAGTGGATAGGAACAGCTTCTGAGTGACAGATCAGGGAGCCAACTGATTTGGGAGCATGTGGAATGTTCAAGAGAGTCCATGACCAAAACAGAATTATTATATATAGAGATATGGGGGCATATGCATGTATGCGCATATCGTCAACGACACTGGGAAAAAGACGAAAATGCATCTGATGGTTCACATGTCCCAAATGGCTTCAGTTCACAACAGGGAAGTTCAGCTGTCTGGAACTGCGGGTTGAAAGTGCTGACATCCATAAAGACTGGACTTTCCCCGGTGCCTGATTACTCCACTTCAAAGGCAGGTCAGAGCCAGGTGGCGACAACTGGGGCACAGAAGGCAGCTGTTGCTGTCTGATCATGCTCTTTATATCCACAAGGGTACCACAAGGATATCAACACAAACTGCCCATCTGACCACAGCCAAAGTGTAAGTATTAACACGACACATTAAACGATACAGAAATCGCATAGCTGGATAAGACACACACTGCTAGTTCCATTGAGTCCAGCATACTGTTTCTCAGAGCAACACCTTGGATAGGCATCTACTTCCCAAAAAAGGTAAATTGCAAATGGTACATTAGTTGGAATTCTGTCCACATCCAACACTGATTTCTTTTTTTTTAAATCTGGATTTTCTCTGCAGCAGGAGGCCAAGAAACTTGCTTTAAATGGGAAGCAAGGATTTAGAGGTTTCTGCTGAAAGTGTTAACACTGAAAAGTCTGTTTCATTCTTGAGGTTGTAATAGGTGGCACACAGTTCCTCAGCCCTCCTGATAACTGGCATCAATGAAATGAACTACTTTCTGATTAAAGGTAAAGGTTCCCTTGTTCGAAAGCCAGTCGAATCCGACTCTAGGGTTGCGGTGCTCATCTCCGTTTCAAAGCCCAAGAGCCAGCGCGGTCCGAAGACATTTTCGTGGTCATGTGGCTGGCATGACTAAACACCAAGGCGCACGGAACGCTGCTACCTTCCCACTGAAGTGGTACCTATTTATCTACTTGCAATTTCTTTTTATATATAGACAAGGGACTAACAATGTTTTGTAGGGGAAAGGGAAGACAACATATATTCATTTAATTGCACACGCTGTCACTGCCTGGTGTAGACGTCTTCTGGCTTGGCTCTGTCGTTTTCCGCACGGCTGCTTGTTGACCACGCTTCAGGACCTGTATTTCTTGCTTTCGAACTGCTAGGTTGGCAGGTTCTGATTAAAGAAACACCAAAAATGAGTAAGATCAGCACTGCATATTAGCACCTCTAGTCTCATATACTTGTATCTGTTAGGTATCTTTACATCTTCATTGATCCTTTAATTTCCTATATGTCCTACATTTCTTTCATCAGGGACCTCAAGGTAACATATACTGGGGGCAATCCTATACTGGTTTTCTTGGAAGTGTGTCCTATTTTATTCAATAGGGCTTACTCCCAGGAAAGCTGTTTTTAGGATTGCAGCGTAGGAATAAGGAACAAGGTGGATGATTTTATGGATTTTAAATTCATTATTGGGATATGTTTTTAAAATTGTAAATCTGCATTTATTGCCGATACACATATGTTGTTACCCTCCCTGAGCTTACAATGTGGGGAGGGAGGGCTATAAGTTTAATGGCATAAATAAATAAATGGGTGAATAAATTCCCAGCAGGTCTCCCATGAAGGCAAACTAACTAGATCCAGAGCTGCCTGGCTTTTCCAGTGTTCTTGTATCATCTGCTTCCAATGATGCTCAGGAAGCCATTCCGAGAATTTACAGAGATGTAAACGATCCCATCTCTCTGATCTTTTTACGCAAACCTTTTAGATTTATGTCATTATCTTGCGGCTTCGTGGACACATGCTGTGGCTGTCTGTAAGAATGCCTCTCCCCAGGTCCTTTGTGAGTCTTGAGCAAGCATATAATTGACGGAGTTCGCCTCATGACTGAGTAGAGAAAGGCTTCACTGAAAGAACGTGAGGGGAAGGGAGGTATGGCCACACTTCCTGAGTTGCTGATTGGGCAGAATGTTAAGACCCCAATACTACAAAGACAGACAGTGCACCAAGGTTGGCACTTAGTAAGGGTCCGTTTGGCTGATCTTTTTTTTTTTTTTTTAGTTTTCATATCTATTGTTAACTTCTTTATTATCTTTATGCCAATTTGCTGCTGATCTGCTACATACATAAGAACATAAGAGTAGCCATGTTGGATTGAACCAGGGCTATTTTTGGGCAGGAACGCACAGGAACGGAGTTCCGGCTGGCTCCCGAGTTGGCCACGCCCAGCAGGAACTCATTAGCATAATAGGCCACACCCAACAGCAGGAACTCATTAGGATTGGCTACATTAGGGGTGTGTGGCCTAACATGCAAAGGAGTTCCTGCTCCCAAAAAAGCCCTGGGTTTTGACAGCAAACAAGGTAAACAGAATAAGAAGCAAAAGGTGGGTGTGGCTGGATGACCACACTTCTGGTAACATGGGGGTGTGGCCTAATGTGCTAATGAGCTGTATGGTCAGGGGTGTGGCCCAATATGCTAATGAGTTCCTGCTGTTGGGTATGGCCTATTATGCTAATGAGTTCCTGCTGGGCTTTTTCTACAAAAAAAGCCCTGGATTGAACCAAAGGTCCAGCATCACAGCGTCGTAGCTACATCGGAGCCTTTTGGGGGCTGGCCCACTGACTTACCACCCAGCCCAGGCTCCCCAACTTCCAATTTTTAATGTTATTTATTGCACTCATCACTGCCACCAGCAAGCCTCGTGCCACCCTCTCTTGCCTGCCGCTCTCTCCTTGGCCCTCCAATCCTACACCTCTCTCTCTGGGCAAGGCAAGCCCCGTGCCCTCCCCCCTCCAATCCCACGCCGCTCTCTCCCAGCAAGGCAAGCCCCCCTGCCTCCCGCCCTCCAAGCCCACGCCGCTGCTCCTTCTTGCTTTTTGCAGACCAGCAAGGCGAGCCCTGCCTCCAATCTCACATTGTTGCAGCTGCTGCTCTCTCTTGCCTCTTTTCAGCTGGCAAGTCAAGCCCCTTGGGCTGGGTTATCACACACCGTTGCTCTGCTCTCTCTCTCATTGCTCACTGGCCAGCAAGGCAAGCCCCCACCGCCTTCATCCCTCCCATTTGCAAGCTGGCAAAGCAAGTGCCGCACTGCCCAATCCCTCCCTTGGCTTCGGAGCCCATGATTTCACTTCCATTCCTCTTCTCCCCCTTTCCCTTTTTATTTCAGGAGCTCAGCTCTGCCTCCCACCTTTGAATAATTAAATTATTTAAATTAGCCAGTGCCAAGTGCCCCCTGAGAAATTTAAATGCCCTCCCCGACTTAGAAATTCTTAGCTACGGGCCCGCAGCATCCCATTTCCAACAGTGGCCAGTTTCCAGATGTACAGGGAAATCCACAAGCCAGCCCACTCACCTCACCAGCTGACTGCTCCCCAACATCTGGCAGTCTAAACCTGGAGGCCCCATTGGGCTATCATGGCTAAAAGCTGGTGATACGTCAGTTCATCGAACTCTCTTTCAGATCCACCTGTCCCAGTGCTACTTCTCCTCTAAGCACAGGCCCGTAGCTATGGTGGGGCTTTTTGGGGGCTCTGCCCTCTTTCTTAAAGTCCCAGCCCCACAAGAATTTCTCCTGTAAATCCTTTAAAAATAAGTTTAAACATTTTTAAAAGGCATGCACTGCTTTAAGCAGAGTGGGGTGCTGAAGTTGACCGGTTCCCACACTGAGCCAAGGAGGTTGGAGTAGGTGACCTCTAGGATCCCTTCTAACACTGTGTCTAGAAACTGGTCTCCTTCAAGAGACTTTTTCCTGCCTAAGAGTTAGCTTTCTTGACTATAAAATTCATCACCCCCACATGCTGGCTTCTTATCAGAATGTATTTATTTATTTATTTATTTATTTATTTATGCTTTCGACTTGTATCCCGCTCGAACCCCGAGGGGTCTCTGAGCGGCTTACAGTTACACCCAGTGGAGGGACTCGCTGTTCTTTTTCCGGTTCGGCTTTGTCGACTCGGCTTCGGTTTTGGCTCCTCTTCTTCTTCTTCCAGTGGTCTTTGGAGTCGGCTGTATTCGGCGGACCCATCTGGCGTGTGGCTCGCATCAGTGCGGCTCCGGCTCTGTCTATTTTGGCTCTGCCGCGCCTGCGCCTCTACATCCTTTGCGTCTTCTGGCTCCGCCTCCGCCGTCGTTCAATCCACCACTGGTGTTGCGCCTCCTTGCCGCCACTGCTCGCCACTTCACTCGTCACCACCGCCGCTCATCATTCTGCCGTCGACGCTCGCCATTCTGCTGCCGCCGATACTCCATCAGACCCCACAATGGAGGAGGGTGCCCGCTGCCACCTAGGGCAGGTACCCATTAAATTGTTGCTTAGGCTGGCAGAAGTGATTAACTTGCAGCAGCTGAGAACTATCATGCTAGCAGTTGAGCTTGCAATGTAGAGATCTATCCTGGTAACAGCTTTCTATTGGCTAAATTATGCCTCTAGTTTGTGGTGGAAGAGACTGTTTAGTTAATGGGATATTTTTTATTGGGCCGGCTTGGAGCTCCTCATCAGCTATTCTAAGGCAAAGCTGGAAGGAGTCCAGCTACGTATGGAGGAAATTAAATCTATAAACTGCCCGGCATTCAGAATTCAGCTCTTTGCTGCTCAGCAGCTTCCACACGTATTATTTATAACCCTTCTGTGATGGTTGTCTGGGTCCTTCAAAGAGATTAATGAATTTGTTCTTGCGCTTCCTTTCTCTTAGCTGTACAGACTAAACCACAAAGTTCTTCAACAGGGAATGATTTGTCCATGGCAGTTTGTGGGGAACCTTCAGCCTCTCATTCCTTTCCACCACCTCATTGTTGTTGTTGTTCAGTCGCACAGTCGAGTCCGACTCTTCGCGACCCCATGGACCAGCTCCTGCCAGGCCTTCCTGTCTTCCGCTGTCCTCTGAAGTTGGCTCAATTTCATGTTCGTTGCGTCGATGACACTGTCTAACCATCTCATCCTTTGCCGTCCCCATCTTCTTTGACCTTCAATCTTTCCCAGCATCAGGGTCTTCTCCAGGGTCATTTCCCACCTCATTTCCCGTATGTAAATATTTCCTTTCCTTTCGCTGCCTAGTTAAGACTGAAAGCTGGTTTAGGGTGGCTGGTTTCCAGTGATGGCTGAGGGACAAAGACGTCAGTCACCTGAATGCCATGAAAGTCTAGGCCACAACAACCAGTAAGTGGCACCTACCTGGAGTGAGAGCAGGACGGCAGTTAAGAAAACAGCCTAGAGAGGCAGCCTAATCGTTTCCATCCATTTATTTATTTACGTATTTCGATTTCTTAACCGCCCTTCCCCCCTTGCGTGGAGCTCAGGGCAGTTTACAACAACATCAAATCCAATACAATTTTAAAACCAGTTAAAACGACAGAATTCAGTATTAAAACATTCAACATAGATATTTAAACATTTTAAACAAGATGGCATATTTAGCATTCAGCTCTTCAAGGGGGGGGGAGAGGGTGCCGGGGAGATGAAGAAGAAGAAGAAGAAGAGGAGGAGGAGGAGGAGGAGGAGGAGGAGATTGGATTTATACCCCGTTCTTCACTACCCAGGGGAGTCCTTTCCCTTCCAGTTATGCCAATAAAGGTTGTTTGTTTGTTTAGATGCCTTCCCCTTCCCCTCCCCACAGCAGACGCCCTGTGAGGTAGGTGGGGCTGAGAGAGCTCTTGACAGAAACTGCTCTTTTTAAAGAACAGCTCTTATCAGAACTACGGCTTGCCCAAGGTCATCCAGCCCAAGGTCATGTGCCCGCCCCCGGGCTCTTTACTGCCAGAGCTTTGCTCCTGTGTGCTCCTGCAGGAAATGACCCCTCTATCTATCTATCTATCTATCTATCTATCTATCTATCTATCTATCTATCTATCTATCTATCTATCTATCTATCTATCCATCCATCCATCCATCCAGGGCTTTTTTTGTAGAAAAAGCCCAGCAGGAACTCATTAGCATAATTGGCCAGACCCAACAGCAAAAACGTATTAGCATATCAGGCCACACCCCTGACAGCACAGGTCATTAGCATATGAGGCCACACCCCTGTGTTACCAGAAGTGTGTTCATCCAGCCACACCCACCTTTTGCATTTTATTCTGTTTACCTTGTTTGTTGTCAAAACCCAGGGCTTTTTTGGTAGCAGGAACTCCTTCGCAGGCCACACACCCATAGTGTAGCCAATCCTAATGAGTTTCTGCTGTTGGGTGTGGTCTATTATGCTAATGAGTCCCTGCTGGGCGTGGCCAACTCAGGAGCCAGCCGGAACTCCGTTCCTGTGCGTTCCTGCCTAAAAATAGCCCTGTGTCTATCTGTCTGTCTGTCTGTCTGTCTGTCTGTCTATCTATCTATCTATCTATCATCACTGCTCATACAGCTATAGCCTTGAGCAGAAAATAAAATAATAAAATAAAATAGTGCCTTACTTGATATTCTTCCGCTGCTGATGACAGAGTCCCCCCCCCCCCAACCGAACTTGCCTGAAAAGCTAGCATGGGACAAGATGTTGCAAACTTAATACATAAATTTTCACTGCAGGAAATGAGGAAAAGCCTCATTGTGTGTGTGCGGGTGGGAGAGGAGAAAGCACAGGGCCTCTTGTTAGTGATCCTTCATAAGAGAGCAGGTGTCACCAAATCTACGTGTCCCAATTTCATCTGTGAAATGATGGAGGGTGTGGATGTCACAGAGGCCGTTTGCTTACTCTTCAGGGAAGGAAGGCAGCTCAGCCACTCAGACAGCCCTCTCTGCCAGATAATCCATTGAGCAAATAGCTAAGGTTGCACGGCTGTCACTGCAAGGTTAAGACGTTGCAGCCACGAACGAAAACGGTCCCGCACAGGGGCTGAAAAGTGCTGGGGAGCACAAAATCCAATTTCTATTTTTTTTTTGTGTGTAAATGAACTGTTAGTCTGCACACGTAGGTAGGCATCTTTTGCGATCACGTTCACCGCTGTTCTGGTAACTGGCCACAGAAGTCAGTGTGAGGTCATGGTTAGAGTTCAGATCTGGGAGACCCGGGTTTGTGTCCCTACTGTGCCATGGGAGTAGGGGTGGATTGGCCATTTAAGTTACGGGGACATTTCCAGGTGGGTCACTACCCTAGTGGGAAGCTGGTGGCCAGGAGTGAGCGTAACCAGGCTCTGGCATAACTATGCCCTTGCTGTAATGAAGGCATAGAAACTTAAATGCATGGCATATATGATTGCAAGCAGTGTTCCCTCTAAGCTGAGTGAGTGTGAGCTAGCTCACAGTTTTTTAGCCTCCAGCTCAGACATTTTTGTCTTAGCTCAGGAAGGAGGGCCCCAGAGCAAACGTATTCAGGTAGTAGCCATATCGCTGGCTCACAACTCTCATGGCAGTAGCTCACACAGTAGAATTTTTGCTCACAAGGCTCCGCAGCTTAGTGGGAACGTTGAATTTTGCAAGGCATATAACAATTATCGTGATACCCCTTCATTCCCCACAACTATTCCTCTCACTTCCAGTCAAAAAACACAACTCCTGAAGAACTTTCTGGATAATAGGCAAACAGAGGTTATACTTAAATTAAGCCAAGTTTGGTTGACTTGCCTCAAGAATCAGAAAGTTATTAGTAGCTCCGTCAGGTAAATGTTAGGCATTTAGCCACTTCGTCTGTACGCGACAATGGCGATGTCTGTCATAATCGCCATGTCCTCATCTCTCTGTGTTACTTTGGGCTCTTTTTGTAGCAGGAGCTCCTTTGCATATTAGGCCACACACCCCTGATGTAGCCAATCCTCCAAGAGCTTACAGTAGCCCCAGTAAGAAGAGCTCTGTAAGCTCTTGGAGGATTGGCTACACTAGGGGTGTGTGGCTTAATATGCAAAGGAGCTCCTGCTACAAAAAGAGCCCTACATTTTATTATTTTATGTTTTTATAATTATTCTATTGGATTTCTTGTTTCACCGACTTTGGTTTTATCTTTTTTTAACGTCCTGGCTCTTGCCGTGAATAAAATCATTCTGATTCTGAACGATGGATGCCAGCGCCTCAGGGGCAGTGTGGCTCGGACCTTTCGTAGACGACGGTCGTCGGTGTGAGTTTGCCAGCTGCCTTTTCCACACTTCTTCCAATTTTCGGGAAGAAGCAATGAGTGATGGAAGACCCATTGTCTGCATCGCTGAGCTGAACAACCCCTGCAGCCCTGGCTTGTAGCACCGTGGGGCCACTCAGCTTTCATAAGAACATAAGAGAAGCCCATGTTGGATCAGGCCAATGGCCCATCCAGTCCAACACTCTGTCACACAGTGGCCAAAAACACCAGGTGCCATCAGGGGGTCCAGGACACTAGAAGCCCTCCCACTGTTGCCCCCTCCCCAAGCACCAAGAATACAGAGCATCCCTTGCCCCAGACATAAGAACATAAGAGAAGCCCATGTTGGATCAGGCCAATGGCCCATCTAGTCCAACACTCTGTGGCCAAAAATACCAAGTGCCATCAGGAGGTCCAGCAGTGGGGCCAGGACACTAGAAGCCCTCCCACTGTTGCCCCCTCCCCAAGCACCAAGAATACAGAGCATCCCTTGCCCCAGACATAAGAACATAGGAGAAGCCCATGTTGGATCAGGCCAATGGCCCATCCAGTCCAACACTCTGTGTCACACAGTGGCCAGAAATACCAGGTGCCATCAGGAGGTCCAGCAGTGGGGCTGCTTGCTCCAGGGCGATTTTCAGTTCCCTGCATTGGAGCTTGCTGAGTGAGCTTGGACCAGCCTCATAGTAGGGTTGCCAATCACCAGGAGGTGACTGGAGATCTCCTGGGATTGGACCTGATCTCCAAGTGACAGAGATCAGTTCCCCTGGAGAAAATGGCCTCTTTGGAAGGTGGACTCTATGACATTATGCCCCATTGAAGTCCATCCTCTCCCCAGACTCTGCCCTCCTCAGACTCCACCCCTCCAAATCTCCAGGTATTTCCCAACCCTACTCATACTCTCGGCCTAATCTACCTCACAGAGCTATTGTGAGGTGCTCCAGGGCGATTTTCAGTTCCCTGCATTGGAGCTTGCTGAGTGAGCTTGGACCAGCCTCATAGTAGGGTTGCCAATCACCAGGAGGTGACTGGAGATCTCCTGGGATTGGACCTGATCTCCAAGTGACAGAGATCAGTTCCCCTGGAGAAAATGGCCTCTTTGGAAGGTGGACTCTATGACATTATGCCCCATTGAAGTCCATCCTCTCCCCAGACTCTGCCCTCCTCAGACTCCACCCCTCCAAATCTCCAGGTATTTCCCAACCCTACTCATACTCTCGGCCTAATCTACCTCACAGAGCTATTGTGAGGATAAAATGGAGGAGAGGGGAATGATGTAATCTGCTTCAGGTTCCCCTTGGGGTGAAAGCTAGGGCAGGAAGGGAGGAAGGAAGTAAATGGCCCCCTTGGACAGCACACATTCAACCTGTGTGGTGTGAGCCACACCGGCTCCCAGTGGAGCACTGGATCCAGTTCGAGGTTTTGGTGTGGACCTTCAAGGCCCTTAGTGGTCAGGGGCCCACATACCTTCAGGAGCACCTCTCTCAATATGTCCCTGGAAGAGCATTATGCTCCAGCAATAACAATCGGCTTGTGGTCCCCGGCCCAAGAGAATTCCAGCTGTCCCAGGTCCGTAGCTAACGCGGGGCCCACGGGGCCTGGCCCCCTAGCCGTTTTTATGGGCCCCCTTCCTGAGCCTCGGCTCCCCTACCCCAATTTCCCCTGTCAGCCTGTTGACAGGGAGGACAAGGGGAGTGATTTCAGAGGCTGTCCCTGGTGCTGTGCCGTGGGCACTGGGGCTCCTTGGGGGGGGGGAGCTGAACCCGGAGGCTGTGGCTGCTGCAGCCCTTGCCTTGGAGCCTTTGATTGGATTAGCAGGCAGCCCCCCCAGGCCCCCTCCCTAAAAGGTCCTTAGCTACGGGGCAGAGCTGTCCTCAAGTAGGGCCAGGGCCTTTTCAGCCCTCGCCCCTGCCTGGTGGAACTCCCTGCCTGAAAATATCTGGGCCCTCTGGCATTCACTGCCTTTCCGTAGGGCCTGCAAGGCAGAGGTGTTCCGCCAGGCCTTCGGCTGAGGATAGTGATGGTTGGCACTCTCATACCCTCCTGCCCGGCCCTCTGCATCCCTTCACTCAGGGAGCTGGTGAGAGCAGAAATTTTTTCGCCATCTTAAATAATGAACTTATATTGTCTGAGGTATATTGTTTAGTAGTTTTTAATTGTTATTTAATGGAGCATCACTATGTCTATTTGATGTAAGCCACCCTGAGCCCTGCTTGCAGGGAAGGGTTGACTAGCCAATTGAAATTAATAAATAAATGAATAAATACATGAAGCTGAACTACCCGAAGAGGCACTGCATGAGTTTCTTCCCTTCCCCTCCCCACAACAGACACCCTGTGAGGTAAGTGGGGCTGAGAGAGCTCTGACAGAAACTGCTCTTATCAGAACTATGTCATCCAGTAGCTGCGAGTGGAGGAGTGGGGAATCAAGCCCGGTTCTCCTGGATTAGAGTTCATGCACTTAACCCCTACACCAAACTGGCCTAGCAAGTTTAATTAATTAAATAAATAAGTAAATAAATAGGAAACGCCTGGATCCCAAACCTCATGGGTCCCCTACTATAGCTATAGGAATTAATTCTGTAACACATAGGATGGTTGGTGAAACCAGAGCTTGTTTCTAATTTACTTCTCTACTTACTGCATCTAAGGTATGACTCATTGTTGTTCAGTCTTCCTTTTCCTGGAAATGTTGGATGAGAAAATGCGCATTGTCTGGAGATTGTCTGTCTTGGTTGTCTGGAGGTCAGTTGTAATAGCAGGAAATCTCCAGGCCCCACCTGGAGGCTGGCAACACGACATACAGTGCCGCATGTGCCCTCAACCTCATTTTCCTGGGGAGGGGCAGACTGCCATTTTTACTGAACCTATGAAAAGACTTCTGAGAAATGGTCAATATCACAGCAAAATGTCTGGCCAGTTTTGAGAGCCAATGCGGTCGAGGTGCTGGGTGAGGGCTGGGCAAACTGAAATTCAAACTGCTGCTTGCCAGGAAACTCCCCAGGTGAACCTTGGGCCAATCATGCTCTCTCCTCCTCATCTGCCTCACAGAGTTGTCATGAGCAGTGTTCCCTCTAAGCTGAGTTAGTGTGAGCTAGCTCACCATTTTTTTAGCCTCCGGTTCACACCTTTTTGTCTTCGCTCAGGAAGGCTGTCTCCAGAGCAAACTGATTTCTGCAGCAGCCCAATCGATCGCTCACAACTTTAAAGCCAGCCACTCACCAAGTAGAATGTTTGCTCATAAGACTCCATAGCTTAGAAGGAGCATTGGTCATGAGACTCACGTGGCGATGGGGAGAGCCATGTATGCTCCCCCAAATACCTTGGAGAAAGGGTGGGATTAAAAAAAATGTGATAAATGAAACAGATATATGATTGTGATGCACTGAGGTTTTGATGCACTCCACCTACATACCCTTACAATCCACATGTTGGCTGACAAACAGGTGGAATAACTGAGATACGATCCACATCATGGGGCAAAAATGCAGAATGCCTTTGAAATACACATATCCTGATCTCGATAACAGCATTATATCTGATGTTAACGCTCGTTACTTTGACAACCTATGCAGACTAAGCGTCTCCTGGTCATGTTGGGCTATAGATAATCTGGAGATTGTGTGGAGCCAGTTCTTCCTTCCTTCTTATTTTCATATTGAAAGGAGAAGGGATGCTTCAAGTGTCAACTCTGCAGCTGTGGCAAGAATGAGAAGGAAGGAGAGCTTGGTTGCCCGTTTTAGGAATGGCTGCTGATGGAGATACCCCTTTAATATCTCGGACGTGTTCCCGTTGCTGCACACGATAGATGTATGGCTGTCAGGGTATGGTACCTTGCAGGTCATCTAGTCCAACCCCCTGCACTCTGCAGGAGCATAGCCGAAAGATAGCCCTACATACCTACAACATACCTGAAAGATGGTCATCCAGCCTCCGCTTGAAAACATCCAGTGAAGGAGCATCCACCACCTCCCGAGGCAGACTGTTCCACTGCTCAACCACTCTTAAAAAGGTAAAGGTTCCCTTGCTCCAAAGCCTGTCGAATCCGACTCTAGGGTTGCGGTGCTCATCTCCGTTTCAAAGCCGAAGAGCCAGCGCTGTCTGAAGACATTTCCATGGTCATGTGGCCGGCATGACTAAACACCAAGGCGGACAGAATACTGTTACCTTCCCACCAAAGTAGTACCTATTTATCTACTTGCAATTTCTTGCTTTCGAACTGCTAGGTTGACAGGAGCTGGAACTAGAGACGGGAGCTCACTCCGTCATGCAGCACACTCGGGTCTCGAACTGCTGAACTACCGACCTTCCACAGCCTGCAGTTCAGCGTCTTAACCACTTGAGCCACCACTCTTACAGTTCATGTAAAGGGATAATACCTTGCAGCACACAACTGTCCCTTGATCACCAGGGGAGGGGAAGGAAATGATGTTCTATTTTTGGTCCTTACTCTTTTTTTTTCATTTTAAAGAAAGAGAAGCACAATGACAGTTAATGATTAATAGTGCCACTCTACAATGCTGTCAGCAGGTAGCCAATCTAAGTGTGGGGGACACCTAAATAATTGAAGGGAAGAGGTGAGAGAGGCAGCCATTCGTTATAGTTGATAAGGGGAGATTTCTGGCTGGGCAGCCTGCCTAGTTGAAAGGGCAGCGGAGAAGATTTGTCTTCATGACTCTTAAGATATGCTGCAGTGTGCTTTTTAAAAAAAACAACACCCATTTTTTTAAAAAAATACAGAAATCTGCATTCTAATTTGCCATGCGGCAACAGCAAGGACCTGAGCTCAGAATGCGGCAGGCCACATCCGGTATGGGAAGGGGCCGTAGCTCCAGGGGCAGAGCACCTACTTTGCAGAAGGGCCCAGGTTCAGTCCCTGCCGTCTTCAGATAAAGAATCTCGGGAACAGGCTTCCTGTTTACCTGCTCAGGATGAGGCATTCGCTGCCCCAGTTTCCTGCCCCATGAGGATATGGCCTCCACACAGTGATACTCCAGGAATCTCTGGTAAAGACTATGGAGACTAGGGAAGACAGCCTACAGCATCCCCTGGAAATGACGTCACACCATCCCCAAACTTTAGGCTAGAGACTTCCCCCTTTTTTTAAAAAAAAAGCATGCTGGGAATTCAGAGGAACGAATACATCATGGCCATAGATCACTATCATGTTATAACGCCAGAGAGATTTAACAGCGGCCATTCAAAGCCTTTCTGGTGGCATGAGAGGGAATGGCTGAAGCAAGGAATGCTTTGAAAACAGACACGTGGATCCTCTGTTGCTACTGCAGATGCCTCTTGCATAGAAGCAGCGATGGGCACTCAGTGAAACTGCTGAGCAGTCAGGTTAGAACAGATAAAAGGAAGTCCTCCTTCACCCAAAGAGTGATTAACACATGGAATTCACTGCCACAGGAGGGCGGGTGGCTACAGGCATGGATGGCTTCAAGAGGAAATAAGCATATGGAACAGAAGTCCATCAGTGGCTACCCACAAGGCATAGAGAGGAACTCTCAGTCTGGGGCAAGTGAAGCTCTGTATTCTTGGTGCTTGGTGGGGGGGGCACAGTGGGAGGGCTTCTAGTGTCCTGGCCCCACTGCTGGATAGAGCTGCCAAATCGGGACAGGGGGCGGGGAAAACCCCGCTTTGGAGGCCCGATTTCCGCCATGGCGGAATTGGGCCCCGGGGGAAACCCCACCCACGCGTGCACGTCACAGGGAAGTGACGTCATGACGCCGGGCATGCTGGGGGTGAGGCCACAGCCATTTGAGGGGAAAACATAGAGTTTCCCCCTCAAATGGCTGTGGCCCCGCCCCAGCGTGCCCAGCATCATGACATCACTTCCCTGTGACGTGCAGGCAGCATGCGTGCGCTTCACGCACGCGCGCACATGCCGGGAGCCAGGCTGGATTCCCCCACCACAAGGGTAAGTGCCATTTGGCAACCCTACTGCTGGACCTCCTGATGGCACCTGGTATTTTTGGCCACTGTGTGCCAGAGTGTTGGACCGGATGGACCATTGGCCTGATCCAACATTGGCTTCTCTTATGTTCTTATGAGAGCTCCTCAGAGAATCGTTGCCACGTGGAAGCAGCCAAAGTCCCGGAGAGCTCTACCCAACACAGCAAGGGAGGTGTACAGGCTGAGGAGTGAGATGGCTTTACAGTTTGTTAAACTCCGGCTGAAGATTCTGGAAGCACTTGATGGCTTCAACGTTCCTGTCGAGTGAATGGGAGCTCCGATCCTTCCACGACTCAGAGCTAAGCTTCCCTCCTCCTGAGCAGGACTGGTTAACTAGGTCCCTTGGGCTTTGAAGCACTTGCTTCTTCTCTTGGCCCCAGTTTCGACTCAGACCCACTATTGTCTGTAGTCTTCTCTGAGAGGGGGTTGTGGGGATTGAGGAGGAGGGTGGGTCTCTTTCGGGGAGTTTCCGTTTTCTCCACTTCCATGGGCTCATTAGATGGAGTTTGCTCTTGTCTGGTGGGCCTGAGGCCTCCCCCTAAGGATTTGGGGCTTCGTGACAGAACATGGTGGGGGAGAATCCTCCAGGGAGTCATTTATATCCCACTTTAATACTGACCCAGGGGATATCTCGACGATTAAATTGTTACTAGCAAGATTTGCAAAGAAATGTGTATAAACAGATATCCAGGGCTATTTTTGGGCAGGAACGCACAGGAACGGAGTTCCGGCTGGCTCCCAAGTTGGCCACGCCCAGCAGGCACTCATTAGCATAATAGGCCACACCCAACAGCAGAAACTCATTAGGATTGGCTACATTAGGGGTGTGTGGCCTAACATGCAAAGGAGTTCCTGCTACAAAAAAGCCCTGGGTTTTGACAACAAACAAGATCAACAGAATAAGAAGCAAAAGGTGGGTGTGGCTGGATAACCACACTTCTGGTAACATGGGGGTGCGGCCTAATGTGCTAATGAGCTGTGCTGTCAGGGGGTGTGGCCCAATATGCTAATGAGTTCCTGCTGTTGGGTGTGGCCTATTATGCTAATGAGTTCCTGCTGGGCTTTTTCTACAAAAAGAGCCCTGCAGATATCCATAAACAAGAGCAAGCAAAGAGAAACATTGTGCTTTGCTCGTATTGTTCCAATTCTGTGGCAGCTGCCCTGGCTACCAATTAGTCTCCAGACCTATAAAGCCCTTAATAGTCTGGGATCCTCATACCTATGGGACTGTCTCTCCCGTTACAACCCCCCTGCTCCCTTCGGTCATCATCTAGGGGCCTCTTGCAGGTGCCCAGCCCCAGGATGGCTTGGTTAGCTGTCGCCAGGGGAAGAACCTTCTCAGTTGTGGCCCCTGCCCTGTGGAATGCCCTCTTGGATGACACCCATGCCCTGCCAGACTTGTATAGATTCTGCAGGGCATGCAAGGTCGAATTGTTTAGGTCAGCCCTTGGAGTATAATCCCCGTTTGGGTTGCTTTCGTTAGTGGTATGGTGCTAGCCACATTTTTAATAGTTTAACATTTTAATGTTAGTATTTTATATTTGTTATCATTTTTATGTTGCTATTAACTTCTTTATGTGGTTTTGAAGTTGTAAGACCCTTAGGTTGAGCAGCGATTAAAAAATCCAGGGACTTTTTCCTGGGGTAATGCACCAGAATGGAGTTCCAGAAATTTGTCAACATTCTTTTAAAAATGTTTATAAGTTCATGAGTTTTCAGTATACAGATTGAAAACTTCATTTCCCTCTTGAGTGTTCCAGCACCTCTTTTTTTTTTAAAACCCATGGAAAAAAATCTAATAATAAATAAAGGGTGAAAGAAATGGACTTTGAGTGTGTAGTAGTGGTTAGAATGTTGGACTAGAACCTGGAATGACTGGGTTTGAATCTCCCATTCAGCCATGGAAGCCTGCCAGGTGACCCTGGGCCCATCACAATCTCTCAGCCTAATATACCCTAACCCAGGGATGTCAAACATGCGGCCCGAGGGCCAGATCAGGCCCTCGGAAAGCTGCAATCTGGCCCGCAAGCTCCTGGCTGTTTCCTGCTGCCTTTTCCACTTTTGCTGCTGCAATAACTCAGAGCAAGAGGTGTCAGTTATCACAGACTGTTAAATAGATAAAATATTGCAAGAGTGCTACTGTTTTAAGCATGTTTTATTTAAAGTTTCAAGAAATCTTTAATTGTTCTTCTGTCCTTTGTAAAGTGTATATCTCTGCTACCTGGCATTACATTTTATGACACACATGGCCCAGCCCAACAGGGTCTCATTTATGTCAGATCTGGCCCTCATAACAGATGAATTTGACATCCCTGCCCTAACCAATGTTCTCTCTCAGCTGTGGAGTCTTGTGAGCAAAAATTCGACTTTGTGAGCTACTGACATTAAAGTTGTGAGCGAGCGATTTGGCTGCTGCACAAATAGGTTTGCTCTGGAGCCATCCTTCCTGAGCTAAGACAAAAATGTGGGAGCCAGAGCTCAAATTAACTCAGCTTAGATGGAACAGTGACCCTAACCCACCCTCGCCTAAACTGTGAGGATTATAGAAGAGGAGAGAACAATGTGAAAAGCTGCTTTGGATCCCAGATCAGGGAGAAAAGTGGGAGATGAATTAAAAAGTGAGCATAAATAAACTTTCAGCGATATGGGCATTATTCATCAAGACAAGGTTAGCGATTTGTGCTTTTAGTAAACTCTTCTGCACCTGCGGCCATGCTAATCTTCAATCATAAATTTATCATATTTGAGATGACGGATTTGCCTTCGGAATGTGGGTTCAAAGTTACTCGTAGATCTTGCCAGTTGACAATACAAGAGGGAATCCCTATTCAAGAAAGTCTTGTAGGTACCAGTGTTGACGGACACCAAAGACGGACAGGTGGGAGATGAAACTGGATTTCATCCTTCCTTGTCTTCCAAACTGCCTTGTAAACACCAGAGAGTTCTGGAAGCTCAGTGTGAGGAAAAGTCAAAAGAAGAGACAGATGCAGAGCGTATACATCTCCTTCTGTAGACCAGTTATTCTTTCTTCTACATACTCTAAAATAAACTTTTCCAGATAGCAGTCTAATTTTAATTTAGAAAAAGTATGAATGAGTGATCAGACGTTGCTAGGCAATAAACATGTTCCAATTAGGTAAAAAAAGGCAAAAAAATAGGACACACGCTTCTAGTCAACTGATTTCTAGTCAATGGTTTGTATTTGGATGCTGATGGGTGAAATGTTATTGTCCCAGATTAGTAACCTTTCCCTAGGAAGTAAGGAGGAATAGCATGTGAGATGGCTTTATAGTGAAATGCTTAAAATGCTAGATGTAACATCAGGTCCTTCATAGGAACGCCACTTATTTCAAATTATTAGAGCTCTGGGAGGACAGGTAGAAAATTAAAGGTAAAGGTTCCCTTGCTCGAAAGCCAGTTGAATCCGACTCTAGGGTTGTGGTGGTCATCTCCGTTTCAAAGCCAAAGAGCCAGAGCTGTCTGAAGACGTTTCCGTGGTCATGTGGCCGGCATGACTAAACACCAAGGCACACGGAACGCTGTTACCTTCCCACCAAAGTGGTACCTCTTTATCTACTTGCAATTTCTTGCTTTCGAACTGCTAGGTTGGCAGGAGCTGGAACTAGAGACGGGAGCTCACTCCGTCATGCGGCACCCGGGTCTCGAACTGCTGAACTACCGACCTTCCACAGCCTGCAGTTCAGCGTCTTAACCACTTGAGCCACCGCAGCTCAAATTAAATTTGAAATTGAATTTGAAATAGAAAATTAAGCGCATTAAAAAGACAATGGTTTTTTAAATGGTGAACTGTGCCCATGGAGAAACCCTGACTTTGGAACAATATCACGTGACAGCAAAGTCCTGCCTGTGGCCTTCAGTCTGCAATACTTTTCACATATGTGGGTCATTCATTGATGTTATTGCTTCAGTCAACAGTTCAATTAACATGTTCCTGTGAATTGGTTCTGATATGAATTCCAGGCAGTGATGAACCGGCCCATCTCTCGGCTTGCCTGTAACACTTTGACGCATCTGCAGTCATCTCCAGAAAATCACCCACCTCATCACCTGTCTCCTCCATCAGTTCTGAGCCCGAAGCAATTCTGTACATGAAAACAGCAGAGGGGGAAAAATACGGTTCTCTTGATTGGTCAGGTTGTTTCTTTTTCCAGCAGTTGCTGGGTTTGTGTTATTTACAGCTTCCCCCCAAATGCTACCGGGCTGCTCTTTTGACACATTCTTTCCAGCAAAACACACTGTAAAAAAAAAAATGTGCATCGGAGGTGGTGGAAAAGTCATTAAGACGGATGGTTGACATCTTAAAGACATTCCAGAGTATAAGTTATTTAATGTATTATGTTTAAGAAAGGAAAGGTCTAGAGCTAAGTATGAGTTCCAGCTTGGAACAGGAGACCCTGTCTGAATTTTTTATCTTACATATTATGTGCTACAACAAACATCAGATTTAGCTATGGCCAGGGCTTTTTTTGTAGAAAAAGCCCAGCAGGAACTCATTAGCATAACAGACCACACCCAGCAGCAGGAACCCATTAGCATAGTAGGCCACACCCTGACAGCACAGCAGATTAGCATATTAGGCCACACCCCCATGTCATCCAGCCACACCCACCTTTTGCTTCTTATCCTGTTTACCTTGTTTGTTGTCAAAACCCAGGGCTTTTTTTGTAGCAGGACCCCTTTGCATGTTAGGCCACACACCCCTAATGTAGCCAATCCTAAAGAGTTTCTGCTGTTGCGTGTGCCTTTTATGCTAATTAGTTCCTGTTGGGCGTGGCCAACTCAGGAGCCAGCCGGAACTCCGTTCCTGTGCGTTCCTGCCCCAAAATAGCCCTGGCTATGGCTATTCATAGGGATGGGAAACTCCTGGAGATTTGGGGATGGAGCCTGGGGAGAAGTGGGAACACAGTAGATTATAATGCCATACAGCCTACCCTCCAAAGCATCCATTTTCTGCAAGGGAACTGATCTCTGTAGTCTGTAGATGAGCTGTAATTCCAGGGGGTCCTCAGGTCCCACCTGGAGGCTGGCATCCTTGGATATTAATCATAGTCTCCTGGAATGTCAACATTCATATATTAATATATTAATGTCAAAATTCACCAGATTTGGGATGTTTACCTTAGCAGGTAAATGTTGATTTTTACCATTTCTGCTTTCCCCCCAGCTTTCTCCTTCCCTTCCCCTCTTTTCCCAAAAAAATGGCTTTGGTAAACAGAGTTTACGATCCTAAACAGAGTTATACCTTTCTAAGCCCATTGACTTCAATGGACTTAGAAGAGCATCACTCTTCTTAAAGGTAAAGGTAAAGGTTCCCTTGCTCGAAAGCCAGTCGAATCCGACTCTAGGGTTGCGGTGCTCATCTCCGTTTCAAAGCCGAAGAGCCAGCGCTGTCCGAAGACGTTTCCGTGGTCATGTGGCCGGCATGACTAAACACCAAGGCGCACGGAACGCTGTTACCTTCCCACCGAAGTGGTCCCTATTTATCTACTTGCAATTTCTTGCTTTCAAACTGCTAGGTTGGCAGGAGCTGGAACTAGAGACAGGAGCTCACCCTGTCTTGCGGCACCTGGGTCTTGAACCGCTGAACTACTGACCTTCCACAGCCTGCAGTTCAGCGTCTTCACTCTTCTTAGGACTGCCCTTTTAGGCTGCTTAAACAGACTTATGCCCACCACTATCAGAGAAGCCGAACAAAAGCCCACATTTAAACACAGTCAAACTACATTTAACATATTCATGTTATCAAAATGTCATACGTAGAAAAAACGCAATCGTTCTAGTCTTCCGGATCGCATTAGAAATTTTTTTGAAATGCAGAAACTACAAGGCCAATAGTGACAAACTAGAATCTAATGCCATAGGAAAACAGACCAGTTTTTGTGTAAAGTGTACCTTCCCATCTCCAAAGAGAGGACCATCCACCGACCTGTTTCAAAACAGATCCTTCCCCTTGAAGATGATGGTTCATGCACGTGCGACAGAACTTTTGGTCATATAGTCCACTTCACATACCTGTTTAAGATGGTGAGAAACTGGAATCTGATAATAACTCCCATGTGCTGAACAGGTATATGAACAGGGCTATGTTGTGGAAGTTCTGTCACACATAAGCATTGTCTCCATCAGGGGTCATTTGGTAGAAAAAGAGGTGCAGGAGCTCATTAGCATAACTCATTAGGATAACTTATTTGCATATGCCACACCCCCTGACATCACCAGAAGTGTGTCAGAAGGCAACACCCACTGCAACTTACCTGGCTGCTTCTTGCTTCTCATGGCCCGGGGCTGCTGGGAGCAGGGGGTGGGGCTTGTTGCATGTGTCCGCCCCCTGGGCTCTTTACTGCCGGAGTGCCGCTCCTGTGCGCTCCTGCAGGAAATGACCCCTGGTCTCCATTATGCTGTTATTTAAAAGGGCCAGTGTGTCAATGGAGATATGTGATGATCTCACATCTCTCTGAGATCTCCGTAGACTGTCTACCTCTTCACACCATGCTGAGAACCATAAAATACCATCAAAGGGATTTTTAAAAGGTTCTAAACCTGGAACTGAAAAACCAGAATTGTGAGTCCAGAAAATGTGATTTTGTTCAGCTTAGTTGGAGTACACTAAGGCAGTGCTCAAGGACATCTGGGTTATGTGAGGGAAGCAAATGGCTGTAGGTAACCGTGGAGGAGCTTAGAAGGTCAGGCAAGCTATGCATCAGAGATGACAGCCGGATCCCAGGATAGTAAGAACAGCCGGATGACTGCTTGGATTGTTCCAGCGTGTAGGGTCTAAACAGGCAGGCTAATTTCACACACACGTTGGACGATGCCCTTTCAATGCACTTTAGCAATTGTTTGCAAGTAGATTTTCCTGTTTCAAACCAAAAGAGAAGGGAAAATCCAGATTCAATGGATTGCTAAGGCACATTGGAAGTGCATTAGCCAGTGTGTGTGAAATTAGCCTTCGTCTGCCGACAAATTCTAGTAGTTTATCTTTATTCAGGATAGCAGTAGAATCTATCATTCATGAGGTTTTCAGTACTTCCTTTAGGCTATTTTCAGATTCTTAGGGGAGAAGGATCCTGACGTGGATGCTCCAGGCTCGCCGGATCTCATCTGATCTCGGAAACTAGTACCTGGATGAGAGACCACCAAGGAAGTCCATAGTTGCTCTGCAGAGGCAGAATGATAACCTACCTGTTCATCTGTTGCACTGAAAAAACCATAGAGGGTTGCCATAAATTGCTTGCAACCTGACGGCATTTCTCACTACCAGGGGAGATGACCTCTAGGCTTGGGGGGGGGGGGAAGCCCAGAGTTAATATCAAAAACACTCCTTTATTATGCTTTGTTCAAGGCCTACTACTCATAAAGGAAGGGATACCTCTCCTTTTCTTCCCCACCAGAGTAGGTCACTGGGGCCATAGAGAGCCAGTGTGGTGTAGTGGTTAAGAGCGACAGAATCTAATCTGGAGAACCAGGTTTGGTTCAGCACTCCTCCATGTGACGTCAGCTAGTTGACCTTGGGTCAGTAATAGCTCTTTCAGAGCTCTCTCAGCCCAAAAAGTAAGTCTAGCTCGCCACCTATTAGTGCATAATGCTAAAAAAGCTAGAACTTCAAGCTGCCAGACAATCTTAGGATCTCCTGGCTATACTGCACACAATGCCATACGATAATTATTAATTATTATTACTGGGCCCATGCTGGAGTCTGGTGTACAGAGGAAGGTCCATGGTATCCACCATTCTTGAGCTGGTGCTTTGATCTCATCCCGACCCAACCAAGTGGATTCTATCCCAGAAGTGGAATCCAGATGTCCAGATGAAGGGGAGCGGTGGCACAGTGGGTATATCCCACTGTCTTAACATCTGAACTGTGTTAGTTCAAGCCCCGCGCTGGTGTGAGCAGCCACCCAGTGATTCAAAAGCTTTGGTGAGTAGATAAAATGGGAACCACTCCTTAGAGAGAGTGGGCACGCCAATCTCCCTTGTGGGAGGGTGTTAGCTGATGGTCGGACGTCCTGGTCGAGGCTTGGAAGGCGAAATAGCTTCTCGGCTACGAAAGAATCCCTGCAATGGATGTTCCGGCCAGGCGGTGGCAGTGTGGTGATTAACATACGGGTCCTGAAGCCTGGCCAACACGCAGCCGCGCGGAAAACGACGGAGCCAAGCCAGAAGACATCTATACTGGGCAGTGACGGTGCGTGCAATTAAAAATGAATATATGTTGTCTTCCCTATCCCCTACAAACATTGTTAGTCCCATTGGGGAAAGTGATTAATAAATGGAAAGTATTATTATTATTATTATTATTATTATTATTATTATTATTATTATTATTATTGATGTTGTTGTTTCTGGACCATAACTGATGAAGTTTACTCATCCCTGATTTTGATAATCAAAGTGTTGTGTGGAATGGGTAAGCAGATCTGGAAGAAAGTTTGGTTCTTAAGACTAATCAGGGCAAGTTTTGTGATGGAAATATTCTTTTAAATCCCCAGGAGCAAATAAATATATAATGACCAAGCGGAATACAGTGTATACAATGCAGGAACAATGAGAGCCTGTTTTCAGATGAATTATAAATGAGACACCCAATAATTTCAACAGATGCTACCTTCAGGCTAGAGTGACACATTTCATAATTCCGTTGCACATTGTTTGTCTCTAAATAACCGCTACACCGAACATCTGCACGAGAGTTATCCATCTGTTTTTGCTTTGATGACCCGCGTGGATGCCAAAAGGTATAGTTAGAGCTGTGCTTACTACCTTGTTCTGCTTCATGCGACCTTCCATTTAAATTATAGTTATTTCAAATAATTGTCTTCTGTGATTTTGCTGTGGAAACACGAGTTTAGTAAGATGAAATGCTGCCATGCTGAAATGTCATGGGCCACTTTGCATAAGAAACTTACCAAAAAAAGAAAGAAAAAAAGAATATGTTTTCTTAGGGTATCATGGTATTACAACTCAGTTTGTTTAGGGGGAAAATATCAAGCAATTACTAACAGTGCCTTCCTAAGGAAAGTGACACTCTTTTGAGTCCATTGACTTCATTGGACTTAGGGCTAAACTAGAAGATACCATGACCCCAAGTTTGCTATGGGGATGAAATGCTATTTTAGAACTTGGTTTTCAACTTTACAAAATGTTGTAGGACCCTGGAATGGGGAGGGATCGAAAATGGTGCTGGGTCCCTGTGTTAGACTTGGGACGCGGTATGGTCTAGTTTGGCCTTTCGAAGGGTGTCATCCTGCTTAGGACTCCTCACTTAGGAGGCTGTCAAAGTGGGCGATCCACTTCTACGGTTTGCAGTGCAGTCCTAAACAGAGTGACATCCTTCGATGTCCATTATAGTAAACAGGCTTCGAATGGTATCTTGAGTAGGGGCGATTCTGCATCTAGCATTTGCTCCATATTTTCTCAGCACCAAGGAAAAGGTGCTGCTCCAAACCACATTCAAATACCTGGGGTCCAGGGCTATTTTTGGGCAGGAACGCACAGGAACGGAGTTCCGGCTGACATCCAAGTTGGCCACGCCCAGCAGGAACTCATTAGCATACACATTAGGGGTGTGTGGCTTAACATGCAAAGGAGTTCCTGCTACAAAAAAGCCCTGGGTTTTGACAACAAACAAGGTAAACAGAATAAGAAGGGAAAGGTGGGTGTGGCTGGATGAGCACACTTCTGGTGACATGGGGGTGTGGCCTAATATGCAAATGGTTGTGCTGTCAGGGGTGTGGCCTAATATGCTAACATGTTCCTGCTGTTGGGTGTGGCCTATTATGCTAATGAGTTCCTGCTGGGCTTTTTCTACAAAAAAAGCCCTGCTGGGGGCAATGCCATACTGACTGCAAAGTCACCCAGGAACGGCCATAAATCTGTGCAGAAGGTACCATAAAACCCCATGCTCAAAAGGAAGTGAAAGGGGCATGCAGTGTGGAGGGGAATTTCTGTTCCAATGTGGGTTTCGTAAAACAACGGAGTGAAAAGCCAATGCAGAATCACCCTAGGGTTGCGCTGCAAGATAATCCAAACCTCCAGGGGTGGTGCAGATATTAAGTTCTACTGAAAGCTGTAGGGACTGCAGCTAATCTGTTGGATGGGTTTCAGCGGGACTACACATCTACACATCGTTGCATCGACACATGGTTGGCTGTTGTAGTCTTGTTGCGCTCAAGGCCAAGGAATGCAAATATAAGACCTGCGATGGAAGACTGATAATGCAGTCTGTGATTAGATGTGTTAAATGTTGATGGTTAAGTGGATGATAGGTATCTATTTCTCTTTGGAGTGGTAGAAGAAAAGAGGCATGCATGTTCTCCTTGTGACATGGAGGAGGCAGAATGGGTGGGCTATTGTAGTAGAAAAACACACCTTTGTAACCCTGTAGCAGCAGTTTTAGCAGCCCAATAGCCCAGTCTAGCCTGATCGCTGCACAGCTTGGAAGCTAAGTAGGGTTGGCCATGGGTAATACTTGGTTGGGAGACCACCAAGGAAAACTAGAGTTGGTATGCAGAGGAAGGCAATGGTAAACCATCTCTGCTCATCTCTTGCCATGAAAAGCCTATCATCCTGGCTTGTCATGCGTCGGTTGAGACTTGATGGCAACTGCGGTTTTGCTCCATAAATGCTCTGAACAAATGCCTGGATTGTCCTACCTCTAGGAAGATTTTTGCACTTTTTCTTTGACCCTCAGGCTACCCTTGAAAATGCTTTGAAACCTGCAGGTGGTCCAGAATGCAGCTGCCAGGTTGCTGAGTGGAACACCACGGTCAGCTCATGTTACTCCAAATCTGTAGCAGCTGCACTGGCTACCAACTAGTCTAAGGATCCAATTCAAGGTGTTGGTGTTAACCTTCAAAGCCCTTAACGGTCCAGGACCCTCATACCTATGGGACCGGTTCTCCTGTTACACCCCCCTCGGTCATCTTGCAAGTGCCTGACCCCAGGATGGCTTGGTTAGCTCTCACCAGGGGAAGGGCCTTCTCACTTGTGGCCCCTTACCTTCGCATTTGTGCTCTGCTAGACTTGTTTCGTTTCTGCAGGACATGCAAAGCTGAATTATTTAGGTTGACCTTTGGAGGGTAGGAGATGAGCACTGCCCCCTAGAGTTGGATTTGCCTGGCTTTCAAGCAAGGGAAACCTTTACCTTTACCTTGGAAGGTAACCATGTGTTTGGGCTGTTTTAATAGTGGTATGGTGCTGGCCACGTATTTAAATATTGTAATGCTTTAATGTTTTGATGTTTTGATGTTCTGATATTTTAATGTTAATTTTTTTAAAAAAATATTTGCTATTTGTTTTTATGTTGTTTTTGCCTTATTGGTTGTAACGTTGCAAGTTGCCACGAGACCCTTTTGGGCGAGTGCCGACGAAAAGGATCAAATAGATAGATAAATAAGTAGCTCAAATGCACACATGCAGCCTCTCTCCACGCCTCAAATCATGGACAGCAGAAAAAAGGGCACGGCTTGAATGGTGGCAGCTACTTGAATAATACCTAGGGTTGCCAACCTCCAGCAATCTCTGGCTATTACACTTGCTCAGAACCTAAAAAGGTTAGTCAGGAATAGAAAAGGGCCAACTCTAAAAATCTAATTATAAAATATACAAAAATATATATGTGTGTGTTTATTCAACATAAATTAAAATAACAAACAAGGGCCCATTCATACCTCATATAAAACTATAAAAACATACAAGGGCTAATAAGATAGACCTAATAAGATAGACCTAACGCGTTTCGGCCTTTACAGGCCTTCCTCAGAGGTCTAATACATACAAAACATATTGGCTGATGTGCAAAAATACATAGCCCTTGTATGTTTTTATAGTTTTATATGAGGTATGAATGGGCCCTTGTTTGTTATTTTAATTTATGTTGAATAAACACACATATATATTTTTGTATATTTTATAATTAGATTTTTAGAGTTGGCCCTTTTCTATTCCTGACTAACCTTTTTAGGTTCTGAATTCTAGGTTTAGGTTCAGTCCCCCCCCCCTTTTTTGTCCTTATTACACTTGCTCTCCAGATGATCAAGATTGGTTCCCTGAAGAAAATGGCTGCTTTGGAGGGTGGACTCTGTGGCATTATACCCCATGGTGGTCCCGCCCCTCCTCAAATCCCACCCCTCCCAGGCTCCGCCCTCCAAATCTCCAGGTACCTCCCAACCGAGAGCTGGCAACCCTGAGACCAGAGGGGAGGGCAACGGTGAAATCCAATCTCTTTCTCTCGCAGACACCAATTCCCCACTGCCACTGGATGCTCTAGGGCAAGGGGAATGGGGAAGGGCTGGTGGTGAACCATCACAGCTGTAACCATCGTCTGGAAACCAAAGGGGCATTTTAGTCGTACTCTGTGAGACGTCAAAAGTCTTCTTCACTGAGTGGCTGACTTGCTTGCCACCACATTAAGTATGCGAGAAGTCGCCTCCTTTTCAAGAGTGGCATAAAGAGCTGTCATCTGAGAAACACATCCCCCAGGATCCCTTGGGTCTTGGGAAGGATTTGTCCCCTTTGGATTCAGGCCAGTATTGTGACGTCTCGATTGCAGTACGTAAGGAGCAGGAAGGGCAGATTGGAAGTAACATTATTTCTGCCAGCTGCACCACCTAAGGTTTCTTTAGCCCCTGCCACATGGGGGAAAAAAGAACGGCCGAAGTGTGGCTTTTTAAAGCTGCACTAAAAGAGACACTGGGTGGCAGGATCAGATAGATCCCCTGAGCCGCCGCACAGTTGCTCCTCGGCACGATCAGATGTCGGGGGGAAGCCACTGCAGGGAGAGCGAGGCAGCCGAACTGCGCATGTGTGTGCGTGCGCAGTTCGACCGGGAGCCTTGATTGCTCCTGCAGACGGCCCCACTGGCGATCTCACGGCCGCACTTGCTGCGCCGTTCCAGGTTGGTGCTACCTTTTACTTCTTTTTTTTGCAGCAGGTTTTAGGCCAGAAGGGACAGATCGGGGAAGGGTGCACACCGATTCCCAGATGTTGCGGTGTGCTCGCGCCCGTTTGCTGCGCCCCCGATCCGTCCCTCTTCCGGCCCAAAACCTCCCGTGCGACCGGGGCCTTTCTTTTCTTTTTTTGCCTTGCTCTTCCTGTCTCTGGGTATAAACCTGGGCATGCTCAGGGGCATGAACCCTTGGGCATATGCCAAAGGGCTCTTGGCTCCTAGCTTGTGGCTGTTGCTTTGAATGAGCTGGCCCATTGGATTCAAGACCAGCCCAAGATATAGTTGGTTATTTTCTGTTTGTTTTGTTTCAGTCATATGTTTCCCCCCTCTTATCACATCTTTATTGTTCTTTTGATTAATGTCGTAAGCCCCCTTTGGGGAGAAAAACAGCAACAAACAAACAAACCAGAGTAAGTAAGCCATTTTCTACACCAGCATGGTGTAGTGGTTAACAGTGGCATACTGTAATCTGGGGGACTGGGTTTGACTCCCCACTCCTCCTCAAGAAGCCTGCTGGGTGACCTTGGGCCAGTCACAGTTCTCTTAGCCCCAACTACCTCACCTGTTGTGGGGAGATGAAGGGAAGGTGATTGTAAGATTTCAGACTCTTTAAGGTATAGAAAAATGGGGTATAAAAACCTCTTCCTTCTCCTCCTCTTCTTCCTTCTCCTCCTCTCATTCTCCTTTGTATTTATGGTAGTTGTCATGCTTTAATTGGTGTCCCCAATAGGAGTATGGGAAAAAACATCATGCCCCCTCCGATTCAGGTCTATTGGATAAGAAAAATATCGGTATTCCTGAATATTCTCAAATACCAGTATTGGTATTGTATTGGTATTCAGGTAAATATCTGGGAAACCTGAATTTATTCTGATCCATTATACCCTATGGCAGGGGTGTCAAACATGTGGCCCGGGGGCTGGATCAGGCCCCTGGAGGGTTTCTGTCAGGCCCGCAGTGGAACTGGCCATCTCCTGCTTCCAATTCTGCAGCTGCTGAGTTATTGTAGGTTTGCAATTTACAGATACACACCTGAACAGTATATTCAAGATTGCAACAGCACAGACATTTTGATGCAATAATTCAGAGCAAGAGGTGTCAGTTATCAGACACTGTTAAATAAACACAATATTGCAAGAATGCTAATGTTTTAAGCATGTTTTTATTTTAAGTTAAAAAAAACCTTTGTGTTTGTGTCCTTTATAAAGTTTATATCTCCGCTACGTGGCATTACATTTTATGACACACATGGCTCGGCCCAACAATGTCTCATTTATGTCAGATCTGGCCCTCATAACAAATGAGTTCTACACCCCTGTCCTATGGGGACTGTCCCCAGACGGTGTAATAGAGAATTTCACCCACCAAGTTATGCTGCGGTGGCAGTGCAACTCGGCAAGTTCAGAAGGCATTTAAACTTCACTCGCTACGTTATGCCACAGCAGCGGTGTGACTCAGCAAGTTCAGAAGGCACTTAAACTTTAAATGCCCTTCAGTTCACTTGCCGAGTCATGCCTCCACAGCAGTGTGACTTGGCGAGCGAACTGAAGGCATTTAAACTTTAAATGTGTTCAGTTCACTCACTGAGTGACGTTGCAGTGGTGGCATGATTCGGCAAGTGAACTCAGAACGCATTTGAAGAGACTGCAGTCTCTTTAAATGCCTCTAGCAGTGCCCAAAGAAAAGCGAATAATGGCCCCAGTCACACGGGCCGGATATCGCCGGGGGGGGGGGGGGGCAAGGGGGGTTGTCCCCGAGGCCCTGGTCACACGGGCCGGGTATCGCAAGGGGGGGAGGTGTGGCTGTTTGCCCCACAGCAAAATAACACGTGACTGCACAATCAGGCGTCCCCTCGCGGTCCCGTCGAGGTCCCGTGGTTAGGGGGGAGGTGCCAATCACACGACGTGCCAAAGAAGCGGCACGGCGCGGCAAACGGGGTTGTGTTGTTGTTTTTTTAACCTGAAGTATGTGCATGCCCCGTTGGGTGCTTGTGCGCATCCCTGGAGACTTCGGAAAAAAACACCCTTTTCACAATGGGGCATGGGCGGGCGCCGGATGCCAGTGGAAAGGCGATCAGACGCCCGCCCTTGCCCCGCGTTTTCCGGAAACTAGTACCTCCGAGGTACTAGTTTTTAACCGCGCATCTTTGGAGGGAAGCCTCGGGTTCGCCACGGGAGCTCTACACTTCCCAGATGTGGTGGTTGGATCGCGCCCGGAAAATCCGCCTATCTTCCATCGCAGTAGCATGGCAGCCAATATTGGTTTGTCTTTGGGCGTGGCTATTTTGGTAGCTGAATCAGATTGTCTAATCTGTAATTGGCTGAATAAATACCCCCAAAATACTGATAGGGTATTTTTTCGGGTATTTATTTGGCTTGGTATATACCGAGTGCACACCCCAAGTCCCTCGTCTTGGTGAGTCTTTTGGCAGTTTCAGAATTTTGAGAAAGGGAAAGTAGTTACCACCACAAAATGGTCCTAGCACCCCCTCCCATGACAGCCAGTTGCAAAATATTAGGAAGCTGCAAGCAATGTTCCCTCTAAGCTGTGGAGTCTTGTAAGCAAAAATTCTACATTTGTGAGCTACTGGCGTTAAAGTTGTGAGTGAGCAATTTGGCTACTGCATAAATTTGTTTGCTCTGGAGCTATCCTTCCTGAGCGAAGGCAAAAATATGTGAGCTGGAAGCTAAAAAACAGTGAGCTGGCTCACACTAACTCAGCTTAGAGGGAACACTGGTTGCAAGGGAGCCATCCTCCCAAGATGGAGGCAGCTGTTTTTGATTGGGTGCTTCCTGCAGACACAAAGGTGATGCTTCCAAGGTTCTTCTGAAACACTCCTTGTTCCAATGAGATAGAGGAATGCTAGGGCTGGCTCTCTGCTTGAGGAAAAAGAAGCTTTGGAGAAAAAGAAAATGGGCACCAAGAAACTTGTCGGAGGGCATCTTGGTGCTGCTTTAAACACTCAATAAAACTTTGTTGAACAACAAAGCTGTTTGATGTCAATAAGAGTCTGTATTCATGCCAACCCACAAAAGTGGATTCTTCTAAACGGAGAGGAAATAAATGATGGATTCTTTCCCTAAATAGTAAATGGCAACCAGCAAGTTTCATGGACAGAGAGAATAAAAGAATACTCTGAATAGTTCAGATGGGCTTTTTCACCTTTAAGTTTTAAGATTTGGAGTATTCGTTTCAAGATGTGGAGCTCCTACAGGCAGTGGTTCTGTTTGATAACTGGTTGTAAGATAATACTTAAAATAATGACATTTTTATTCTTAGAAAACCACATCATTTATCCTTTTCTTCAGTTGATGCATCATGGGTTTGATCTGTCATATTCAGTTACCACACTCAACATCTGGGGTTTAAAGAGAAAGGATGTGTCATATGGTTCAGCTAGAGGGGTCTAAATGAAAGAGAGTTTCCCTTTTGTCATTTTCCTTTTGTGTGTGTGTGTAAAAATGCAACCACACATATACACACACATACACCATCTGGCTATTGTGAATTTTAAAGCACAATGTGTAATATTTAAAGTCACAGCTAAAATGTTGAACTCCGGGATCTATGAACTCTGGGGAGCCCTATGAATTCCTGTGAAACAGAAATGTTTTGCATTTCAGGTTATAGTTCTGGGGATACTCAGAATTCTGAGCCTCAGAATTTTCGGGGGGGGGGGATTATGCAACACTTTTTGAAGCAAGCGTACCTAATATCCGGTGGGAGAGATAAGGCCAAGATACCAGTCTATGGACAACTTCACATCTAGCATTTGCTCCAAATTTTCTCAACTTAGGAGGAAAACGTGCAGCTCAAAACCACATTCAAATACCCCAGGGCAACATTGTACTGATGGCAAAGTCACCCTTGGACGGCCATAAATCTATGCAGAAGGTACCATAAAATCCGATGATCAAAGAAAGCCATAGTGGCACGGAGCGTGGAGGCTACCATAAAAGCCGATGATCAAAGGAAGCGAAAGCAGCATGCAGTGCAGAGGGGAATTTCTGTTCCAACGTGGGTTTCGTAAAACAATGGAGGGAAAAGCCAATGCAGAATCAGCCTATGTTCTTTCTGCTGGGGCAGTCTAGGTGATGGAGGAGAAGGTAAATAGTAAGAAGGATGGTGGTTGGGAGAGACAGAAGGTCTTCTGTGTTCAAGTGACAGGGGAATACCCAATGGAGGAGGGGGAGGAGCGATGATTGAATAAATACCAAGTAACTGTTAGCTGCGGTGGCTCAAGTGGTTAAGATGCTGAACTGCAGGCTGTGGAAGGTCAGTAGTTCAGCAGTTCGAGACCCGAGTGTGCCGCATGACGGAGTGAGCTCCCGTCTCTAGTTCCAGCTCCTGCCAACCTAGCAGTTCGAAAGCAAGAAATTGCAAGTAGATAAATAGGTACCACTTTGGTGGGAAGGTAACAGCGTTCCGTGCGCCTTGGTGTTTAGTCACATGACCACGGAAACGTCTTCGGACAGCACTGGTTCTTCGGCTTTGAAACGGAGATGAGCACCGCAACCCTAGAGTTGGATTCGACTGGCTTTCGAGCAAGGGAACCTTTACCTAACTGTTAGCTTATGTTTTTTTCTGAGGGAAATTAACCCTTGGCATACCAGGTTAGCTCATGCTTTCCTCTGAGGGAAATTAACCCTATAAGGCTGCCAAGATCTTCCCATTTTCTTGCATTAGGATGAACAAAAAATGGTAGTAACCCATTTAGACATGGGGCTTTTTGCCACATGGGTTTTTGAATTGGTCGTGGCCCCATATCCCATAATTTTCTCAAACATTTTTGCATCTTTGGTATTTTTAAACTTCTTTTTGTTTTCCCATTCTCCCCCCCCATTCTTTTGAGACCAGTTTTGCCCCAGTCTTTTTCTAGAAGCTAGTTTTGAGTCACATTTTTCCTTGTGCACTTTGTTTCTGTTAGTTTTCTTTGTCCCCTCCATCTCCGCCCACCTCCAGCCCACTTTTTGATTATTGATTTGTCGTCATTGACAAACCACTCCCTTTCCTCCCCCACCCTGACAAATAGGACCCTTATATCAATATAAACCCACATGCGCAACAAGCACAAACATTTCAAAGTTTGAGTCCAGTGGCACCTTTAAGACCAACAAAGCTTTATTCAGGGTATAAGCTTTCATGTGCATGCACACTTCTTCAGTACCAGAAAAAAGTAGAGCAATTTGAAAGAATTGTGCATGCACATGTTGTGGGTCAGCCAGGGCTCAGCAATAGTGAGGACTCCTCAGGAGAAGACGACTCCTCAGGTGAAGAGGAGTCCCATGCAGCCAGCCTTGAATTAACAGAAGTTGACCAGCAAGAGAATGAGATGCAGGCTTGTCAGGATTCACAGTCAACAGCTGGTGCAGAGCCATTGACACCCTCCAGCCCCAATTCAGCAGGTGGACCTCAGTTAGTTGTTCCCAGCTCACCAGTATCTCCTACACCCTTAGAGTGCCACAGACAGAGGCTGAGAACAGAACTACAGGCAAGAAGGCAGAGTGCACACTTCCTGGCCCAACGACATCTGTGTGCTGATGACAAAGATGAGTAATTGCAGGATTACTTCTGAGCAGCTGGCTGCAAGCATGATCCTTAGGCATGGGGCTATAAAAACCAGCCAAGAGAGGCTGTCAGGTGTTGTTGCAACACATATCATAGATGCTAAGCCACCAACTCTACCTTGCCTAATTCTTGGAAGCCTGACCTTGGACTGAATGACCTTGCCTAGCCTGACTTCTGGAACCCTGATTGTGGATTGAATAACTCTGCCCTGCCCTGCCCGATTTCTGTAAAAAAAAAAGTAGTGCAGTTTGAAAGGGACATAGCGCTTCACTTATGGTTAATAAAGAAATATGTGGTGGAGCTGCTCCGCTTTTGGGCTTACCCATGCAAATGACAGGCAGGCACAGGGGGACTGGCATCAACCCTCCCCAATAGCCTGCTGTAGCCCCCCCCGGAATGCTACCCTTCCCCCCAGCAGCCTGGCATGTGTGAATGGATTCCCCCGCTCTTCCTCCTTGTCCGTGTGTGTTCATTTTTGATCTATTAAAAAATTCAGCCATAATACTGAATGTGCAAAAAAGAAAGGGCGCATGCGTGCTGTCACGCCACCAATGAAACCACCAATGATGACAGCACCCTTCCTTGAAAACCCTGATTATCCTGATTATTTCAGGCATGTGCAGAAGAAAATAAACTGACTGCACAACTGTGAAACTGGAGAGGGAGGGCAGACGGGCAGAAGAACTGTGCTCAAACCGATTCCAGTGCCTGTGGATCGACTGCCAAGAAAGTCAGGAGTAAGCCAAGTGTACAGAAAAGCCAGGGCTATTTTTGGGCAGGAACGCACAGGAACGGAGTTCTGGCTGGCTTCAGAGCTGGCCACGCCCACTACAGCCAAAACCTCTGTGTGTGTGGCTACAGAGGGAAGGCCTGAAGAGTGACTCCCCCCGGCAACTCCGAGGCAGGCGGGGCCGGGGGGCCCCTGGTAGGATCAGGGAAGCATTTAAATGCCTCCCATGCCTTTCACGGCTTGTCCAAGGGGTGGCTTGTCTGGGTGCCCTGCAGCTGCAGGGCGCCTGGGCAAGCTAAGGGGAGGCATGGGGGTGTGGCCTAATAGGCTAATGAGCTTGATGTCATGGGTATGGCCTAATATGCTAATAGGTTCCTGATATTTGGTGTGGCCTATTATGCTAATGAGTTCCTGCTGGGCTTTTTCTACAAAAAAAGCCCTGAGAAAAGCCATGCTCTAGTATTTACATGCTGAACTGAACCATGTTGGATATTTAATTTCAAACAGATTAGCTGACAAATCTGCGGTAGGCACGTACGTCAAAGCACCTGTACACGTGTATCTCGGGGAAGTCTGAAGTGTCACATTTTGCCATTGGCGTGTGTGTATGGTGTGTGTGTGTGTGTGTGTGTGTGTGGAGTAGAAACTTGAAAGCCTGACAGAACATTTCGGCGTCTTGTCACGCTGCAGGAAAAGTCTTAGAGGGACGAGAGCCTTGTCCAAACTTGACCTTTGAGAGTGCTGCAGAAACACCCTGAGCCTTTTATTTTAAAAAGTTTTTGGTTCTGAGGCAGTCAGAAAACAAAATCTGGATCCAGGCCACTGTGACTCACTGAGGGGGTCAGTGGTGTTGTCATGTGCTAGTTGGTCAGCTCTTTCTATAAAAAAAAAATTACTGAGGGGAGAAAGACTCTCTAGCTTTCTGTCACACCGTGTGTGCTTTCACTTATTATTTTAAAATGAAATGTGAACATTTTATGTATTAAAGAATAGCCCACTCTACACTCCCTCAGAGCAGATCAAAACAGTTAAAACTATGTCTAAAATAATCCAATATAGAATTACAGTTCAGACTAATGTAATTGATGACACTTTGCCCCCCCAGGCGGAATAACGAAACAGACAACAGTTTGGAAGTAAACAAGGGCCACTTTATTAACTATTTAACATAGCATTGCGGCAAGGGACCTGCTACGTGAATACGGAACAGGCAAGGCAGGTGTCACTCCCCTGACCAACCTCCTTGCCCTTTTCTCGGGCGGGTCACCCAGCTCCGGTTTGGAGCCATCAGTCTGGCTCATGACCGGCAGCCCAGCAAACTGGTCACCACCTAGGAGCGCCTACCCCTGAAGCCTTCCAACTTGCAGAGAGGAGCATACCCTAAGAGGTTCCCAGAGGAGGTGATCACCGTTCCCCACCCTGGACCTTAGACATCCGAAGGCAGTTCCTGATGACCCCCTGTTCCCTAATGGGGAAAATGCCCTAAGGTGCTCACCGGTTTCTTGCCCACACATGTCACATCCTGGCAGCGGCGGTGCAACGCGTATCGCTGTCCCCCGTGGCAGGGATCCTGTGAAGACGCACGGATCCCCCGCCGCGGCTTGGCAGCCCTAGAAAAGCCTCATCAGACAGCCACTTTGCTTTCTTGCATTTCTTTTTCTTTGGGATGGTGGTGATTGCTGCCTCCTGTACAATGTCATGAACTTCTGTCCATAGTTCTTCAGGCACTCTATCTAACAAATCTAGACCCTTGAATCTATTCTTCATCTCTACTGTATATTCATCAGGGATGCGATCTAGGTCAAACCTGAATGGCCTCATGGTTTTCCCAATTTTCTTCAGTTTAAGTCTGAATTTTGCAATGAGTAGCTCATGATCTGAGCCACAGTCAGCTCCAGGTCTTGTTTTTACTGACTGGATAGAGCTTCTCCATCTTTGACTGCAAATTATATAGTCAATCTGATTTCGGTGTTGCCCATCTGGTGATGCCCATGTGTAGAGTACAAGTGTAGAGTACAAGATGTGTAGAGTACAAGATGGGTTTAAGGCACATCAAAGCTATTTTTAAATAATTCGCCCAGATGTACAGATGATACCGAAGCTGTACAATTTCCCCACAAGACAAAATGCTAAAATAAAATCCCTCTTCTTTTATGTTAAATTATTATTATTTTCTTGTGTGGAACGCATCCTAGTTAACCAGAACATATTTGCAGTTCTGGGCTGAATGTGTCCTTCGCAGATGACACTACAAGTATCTGTTTGATATGAGAGTATCTCTCTAGAAATGTGCCCATACAAAGGAAAAAAATAGACCGTGAGGATGAAAGGTCAAATCGGATGTGCTGGCGGGTAAAAAAGCCACGCAGCTCTTCATCAGATCTCAGTTTATATTTGAATTCAAAGTTCAAGGTCATCCTGACCTAGTTCTCCTTTCACTTTTAATAAACCTCAGGCTTATGTTGAAAGATCATTAAGCAGTTGGATAACATCTTATGATCTCTGCGTGTTCCCTGTGGCACCTCTGCTGTTAGTCATTTATTCAGAGAGGGCTATTGGTGCTGAAAGATGTCTTGGGCAAGAAGGCTCCATAGCCTCAGACCGAGGAAGATGTGTTTGCTGTGCAGTACTTTTCAGCATGTGCAGTCCTTTTCAGTACTTTGCTGTGCAGTACTTTTCAGCATGGACCCAAAAGTCCCCAGCAATGCACTGCATGGAGTCTGTCTGGATGTCCAGACACAAATGTTGCTTCTAGATTTAAATTAGGGATGAGGAGAAGAAGAAGAGGAGGAGGAGGAGGAGGAGGAGATTGGATTTATACCCCACCCTTCACTACCCAAGGAGTCTCAGAGTAGCTTACAGGCTCCTTCCCTTCCTCTCCCCACAACCGATACCCTGTAAGGTAGGTAGGGCTGAGAGAACTCTGAGAGAACTGCTCTTGGGAGAACAGCTGTGAGAGAACTTGTGACTGATCCAAGGTCACACAGCAGCTGCATGTGGAGAAGTGGGGAAATCAAACCCAGTTCTCCAGATTCGAGTCCGCCACTCTTAACCACTGCACCAAACAGGTGCGACTTGAGTATCCCCCGGAAATACAGCTCTGTAGTCTAAAGTTTCCCTGGAGGAAATGGCTGCCTTGGAGGGTGGACTCTATGGCATTGTACCCTGCTGAGGTCCCTCCGCTCCCTAAGCCTTGTCTTCCCCAGGGTCCACCCCCAAATCTCCAGGAGTTCCCAGCATGGAGCTGGCAACCCTATTTTAAATCTAGGTAAACTCAGAACAGAGATAGACTATGCCATAGTGGTTAGTGTGCCAGACTAGCCTGGGGGGGGGGGGGGGGGTTCAAAACCTCCCCCGCCACTCAGCCATGAAATTCATTGGATGACCATGGGCCAGCCACCAGGGACGCATTATGACTTTCATGGGTCCTGGGCACTTTTGCCTTTGTGAGCCCCTCCCACCTATAATAACATCAATATTATAAATTATTTTTATTATAATTTTAAATACTTCATCATTTTGTTCCTGTTTTAGGCAAGATTTAATAGATTTTTGTGGGCCCTAAAAATTTTGTTCTTTTCTGATGTGGGGGGGGGGAGATATTTTCTTCAACCCTAAAAGTTTCTTTTTCTTTTGATTTTAAAGGAAATTAAAATATTTTTATGGGCCCCTAAAAGTATCATGGGCCCCAGGCACTGTGCCTACTGTGCCTACTGGATAAGTCGGCCCTGCCCACTACTATCATGTTGATATCCCACACACTGAAGTACACTATGTAGTCTACTATCAGCATGAGAGGGATGCAGGAATAAGGCCCTAAGTCTATGTTTGCCCGGGGGACCTGGGTTACCTCTTTGTGACTCTGTCCACAGCAGTGATTACTTTAGAAGTTATGGCTAAATCAGCACTTGGAAGAGGGTGTGTTCCACTGAAAGGTGAACTGGCTCAAATTCCTCCTGAAATCTCCTTCAACCGGGTTTGGAACTTTTTTTTTTCGTTTATAGCAATAGGGTCATTCATTATGAATGGCTACTTCGGCCATTAACAATTCATCCTAATTTATAATAAATTACAATTAAAATTTTATAATTTTAGAGTGCAAGTCATTCCCCTCCCCGCATCTGCTGATGCTTTCAGAAATTTCAGGGAACTCTTTTCGTTTGGCGCGGTGCTTCCTGAATCCCCCTCCTCCTTTTGGCCTTGCTTGATTTAAAATATTGTTCTCAGTGTGCTGACTGTGCAAAGTAAATCCCTCTCTCTTTCGTCTTTTGCCTAGCTTGAGAGAGGGTTGACGGCTCTGGGTGGGGGAATACCTGGAGATTGTGGAGGTGGAACTTGGGGAAGGAGGGGTCTGTGGAGGGGAGGGACCAGAGCAGAATGTAATGCGAAAGAATCCATCCAAAGCAGACATTTTCTCCAGGGGAATTGATCTCCAGGGGAATTCAGCCTGAGAGAGCAAGTTTGGTGTAGTGGTTAAGTGTGCGGACTTTAATCTGGGAGAACCGGGTTTGATTCCCCACTCCTCCACTAGCACCTGCCGGATGACCTTGGGCAAGCCGAAGTTCTGATAAGAGCTGTTCTCAACAAAGAGCAGTTGCTGTCAGAGCTCTCTCAGCCCCACCTACCTCACAGGGTATCTGTTGTGGGGAGGGGAAGGGAAAGGAGTTTGTAAGCCGCTCTGAGACTTCAAGTGAAGGGCGGCGTATAAATCCAATCTCCTCCTCCTCCTCCTCCTCCTCCTCCTCTTCTTCTTCTTCTTCTTCTTCTTCTTCTTCTTCTTCTTCTTCTTCTTCTTCTTCTTCTTCTTCGTTGTCTGGAGAGCAATCGTAATAGCAGAAGATCTCCAGGTGCGACCTGGAGGCTGGCAACTCTAGCTTGACAGCTTAAGACGCATTGATTGATAATCAATGGCTATTTCAAGCAACTGAAATGTGTTCTATCCCCGTCTGCCTGGCCGGGAGTCGATGGAAACAATTTTTCTTGTTGGCTTGGCTTTGGCTAGAGAAAGAGACCAAAGGGGCAGTTCAACCAAGTGCAGCACGTTTCCACTTCAGTGAACATAAGAACATAAGAAAAGCCTTGCTGGACCAGACCAGCAGTCCATTTAGCCCAGCGTCCTGTCTCACACACTGGCCTACCAGTTCCTCCAGAGGGCTAAACAACAGGGCATAGATGCTGAGGTCTTCCCCTGATGTTGCCTCCTGGCTCTCGGATTCAGAGCCTTAGTGACTTTGAATGTGGAGGTTCCCCTCAGTTGCCATGGCTGGTAGCCATTGATAGCCTTATCCCCCATGAATCTATTAAATTTGGCAAGAGTGATTTTTTTTGGGGGGTGGTTTCTATTAGTGGAAGATTAAGTCTGGATTCAACCTGAGGCTCTCTGTGCTTCTTTGGCAAAGTGGTTGCAAAATATAAGGACAACCTTGGCGCATTGGCCTGGGCTGGCCTCACCTTCTTGAAAGGATGACCCATCCACAAGGCTTGCTGACCAGATCTTAACTTAAATCGATGGTGCGACCTCATTTGGAGTACTGTGTACAGTTCTGGTCACCACACCTCAGAAAGGATATTATAGCATTGGGAAAAGTGCAGAAAGGGGCAACTAGAATGATAAAAGGGTTGGAACACTTTCCCTATGAGGAAAGGTTAAAGCGCTTGGGGCTCTTTAGCTTGGAGAAACAACGGCTGAGGGGTGACATGATTGAGGTTTATAAGATTATGTGTGGGATAGAGCAGGTCGAGAAAGAGGTACTTTTCTCTCTTTCTCACAATACAAGAACTCGTGGGCACCCCATGAAATTGCTGAGCCGTCGGGTTAGAACAGATAAAAGGAAGTACTTCTTCACCGAAGTAATGATTCACACATGGAATTCACTGCCACAGGAGGTGGCGACGGTTATAAGCATGGACAGCTTCAAGAGGGAATTAGATAAGCATATGGAGCAGAAGTCCATCAGGGGCTATTAGCCACAAGGTATAGATAGGAACTCTGAGGCTGGGGCAAGTGATGCTCTGTCTTCTTGGTGCTTGGGGGGGGGCAACAGTGGGAGGGCTTCTAGTGTCCTGGCCCCACTGGTGGACCTCCTGATGGCACCTGGTATTTTTGGCCACTGTGTGACCCAGAGTGTTGGACCGGACGGGCCATTGGCCTGATTCAACATTGGTTTCTTTTATGTTCTTATGTTCTTAACTGACGAGTAGGCTCAGGAAGGGAGAGATGATGCCTGCATGCATACAGGTCCTCAGCCATGAATAGTTCTCGAGATTTTAGTTGTCTTCAAGGAAGACCCACACAGAGAGCACTACAGTAGTCAAACCTGTGGAGTTACAGAAGTGGAAATCAACTCATGAAGTCTGATGTGTAGGAGGGAGGAGAAAATGATGCTAAATGAACCTGAAAAAAGGAATTCATTTTTGTAATACTTCTTCAGAGACGCTTTCCCTCCACGTGCTCTTAAGCAAAATCATCTTGATGACGTATGCAGTGCTCCCTCTAAGCTATGGAGCCTCGTGAGCAAAAATTCTACTTTGTCAGCTCCTGGCATTAAAGTTGTGAGTGAGCGACTTGGCTACTGCATAAATTAGGTTGCCTCTGGAGCCATCCTTCCTGAGCTAAGACAAAAATGTGTGAGCCAGAGGCTAAAAAACTGTGAGCTAGCTCACACTAACTCAGCTTAGAGGGAACACTGGATGTATGTAAGGAAACCTTTCTATATGGTGATTTAGAGAACTTAATTAGATCATTTTTTTTAAAAAAAATCCCTTCCGTATTTCAATTATATTTCATATTTTCCTATTTCTCTGGGCCATTTCCCCATTACCATTTCAGTCAGGTCATACACTGCACATAAGACATCTTTGGTAGGCTGAAACAAAACAAGTGAAATGTGCATCGATACAGACCCATTAAAGATTGCAAACAAAGACATCATTCTCCTCATTTTCAAAGGAAATCACTCCCCCCCACCGTTTGAAAGAATCTTTCTAATGATGCATGACATGAAAAAAAAATCTGCTTAATGATATTTGCTTCAGCGGCTGCAAACAGAAAAATCAGAAGGGGGGAAGAGGAGGAGGAGGAGGAGGAGGAAGAGGTGGTGGTCTGTCTTCTGTGAGAACTCAACCAACTGAAGTATTATTGTTGAGTCAGTAAGGTAAAGGTAAAGGTTCCCTTGCTTGAAAGCCAGTCGAATCCGACTCTAGGGTTGCGGTGCTCATCTCCGTTTCAAAGCCGAAGAGCCAGCGCTGTCCGAAGACGTTTCCGTGGTCATGTGGCTGGCATGACTAAACACCGAGGCGCACGGAACGCTGTTACCTTCCCACCGAAGTGGTCCCTATTTATCTACTTGCAATTTCTTGCTTTCGAACTGCTAGGTTGGCAGGAGCTGGAACTAGAGACAGGAGCTCACCCTGTCTTGCGGCACCCGGGTCTTGAACCGCTGAACTACTGACCTTCCACAGCCTGCAGTTCAGCGTCTTAACCACTTGAGCCACCGCAGCTCCTGTTGAGTCAGTACAAATCCCTTAACTGATTAACTGTCAGAGTCCCATTCAAATCACTCCTCACACACACTTTCTCGATGGAAAGTTTTATTAGAAGATATGAGTTGTTTAGGGAATGACTTCTTTTGTCAGAACTGAGGTGGAAAGGCGGGAAAGGTGCATATAGTTACCATCACACATTCCATCCATACACGTCAGCAATCTCCTCGGACCATAGGAATCTAGCAAATCAAAGATGTTTCTCCACGGACATCTTCCCGAGTGAAACAATGTCTTGTTGGGGCTCCATAGAGTTACAACAGCAAGCCGTCTACCCCTACAGATACATTCTCACTCACGCTTTCGCTCCCTTCCCCTTAGGAATGCTGTGGCAGGTGTGGGTAAAGATAAACCCACTAAAATACACTCTGAGGAGGAAAAGGATTAAAGGTAAAGCAGGGGAAGATACATCAGGGAATCTTGAATGGCGATAAAACAGTTATATATGATCGATCAACCCAAGCCTGACATTAACGGAGTATTGAAACCTCCTTACACGTGCCCTTTCAAATATAGAAAAGAGTATCAAAAACTTGCAGTTTAATTATGGGGGGGCATCTTCGCTTGTAGGGTTGCCACCCTCCAGGTGGGACCTGGGGACCCCCTGGAATTACAGCTCATCTGCAGATGACAGAAGTCAGTCCTCCTGGAGAAAATGGATGCTTTGGTGGGTGGACTCTATGGGTTGTACCCCACTGAGGTCCCTGTCCTCCCCAGGCTCCATCCCCAAATCTCCAGGAGTTTCCCAGCCTGGATCTGGCAACCCTATCCCCCCACCCCCTGCCAGTGACCAAGGGGCACCTGGTAACCCTAGTCTTCAGCCATTTTGTCCACAACTTCAGCTGAAGATTAATCTCCTCATCAAATCAAAAGCTGCATTTTAATGATCTGAAATGCTGGTGGGAATGCTCCAAAGTCTGGGAAGTCTTCCCCAGCGAAGACTATTAAATTGTCGGTGTGGGGGCAAGGTTGCCCACCAGAATGAAAAGAAAAACAGTTGCGACTTCCCATTCCAGCCCCACTGGTTAATGTCAGCTCTCACCAATGAAGAAGAGAAGAAGAAGAAGAAGAAGAAGAAGAAGAGAAGAGATTGGATTTTATACCCCGCCCTTCACTACCCAAAGGAGTCTCAGAGCGGTTTACAAACTCCTGTCCCCTTCCCCACAACAGACACCCTGTGAGGCAGGTGGGGCTGAGAGAGCTCTTTCAAGGACTGATCCTGAGAGAACAGCTCTGAGAGAGCCATGACTGACCCAGGGAGAGAGCCATGACTGACCCATGGCTCTGAGAGAGCCATGACTGACCCAGGGACATGCCGGCCGCTGCATGTGGAGGAGTGGGGACTCAAACCTGGTTCTCACAGATTAGAGTCTGCGTTCCTAACCCCTACACCAAACTGGCTCTCTACAAACAGGCCCCTAACAACGACGTGCGAACTGGCTTTAACTGGCTTTGATTTACAGTTATACCCTTCGCCCAGCACCCCTTCGCACTTGAAGTGGCATCCAGATTCCATTAATATTTAAACACATTGATAAAAAGAAGGGATTGGGCACTGGGTAGGCATAGGGACAATATGGGGTTCAATCTTTTGTCCATTGTGGTCCCGTGGAATTAAAAATATTGCATCCAACAACATTGGCTATGTAGTGGAACGATCTTCCGCAACAGCTCTGCAGGTTGCTTGAAGGTACGTGCTGTTCTCTCAGGTGTGGTAGATTCTTCCATCCAGCCCTCCTCTGCAACAAGACCGCTCTACCTTACAGAGCTGTGATAAGAGGGCAGAGATAACGTATGTGAAATGTTTAGAGACGGTAAGCCCCTTTATCACCTTCCGACGACATAATTAGCCATATAAGGAAGAGTGAAGGTGACTCAAAATGGAACTGAAATTTTGAAAAGATATAAAAAAAGCATCTAGATATTAGATTTCAGGCCCAGTTTTCATGAAGAGTCGATAAGGCAGGGGCGGGCGTCAAGATGCCAAGATCAGGACACACGCTATGAACTGGAGCCAGCTTCACCAAGCAAGTATATTTTTTATTTATTTACTTCTTTTTTACCCGGCATTTCTCCTCAAAATGGCTTATGTCATTCTCCTCTCTTCCATTTTATCCTCACAACTACTCTTTGTAGTCGGCTAGGCGGAGAGCGAGTGACTGGCCTGAGGTCACCCAGCAAGTTTCCAGGGCAGAGTGAGGATTCGAACCTGCTTCCCCCAGATCCTAGTCTGACACTCCACGACTTCATCACACTGGCTCTGAACACTGAAAACACACAGCACTGTCTCTTTAATGCTAGTTCCCCCAGAAAGCATACTTACACCTGTCTCTTAGAGCTGCAATTAAATTGAATGTAATGCTGAGGAAAGCGGAACCCTCCCAGACTTCCCACCGGCCTTTCAGATAATAAACCAAAATGCAGCCTTGGATTTGATCAAGATATTACTCTCCAGCTGAAATTGTGGATAAGATGGTAAGACAAGAGTTTCCCTGGGGCACATTAATGTTGTGGTGTGAAAGCTCAGATAACACAAGCCGAAGTACCTGAGCCCCCATTTTGTGCATATAATTAACTACCTTTGTTTATACGAAAGGGCATATGCTGGGGTTGCCAGGGCTGGGTTGGGAACTGTTACATATTGATGTCACATTGTCCCCAATAAGGCAATTTTACTTGCACTCCTAGGACCTAAACTGGAAGGTACATATTGGTACTGATATGATTTCCAGGCCAGATATATTTGTGGCCCCAAATAGAAACCTTTTGGTGTGTCATTCAATTCTATATTGGAACATTCCATTTTTGGTCCTATATTATTAATTGTGTTACAGGGACTTTGTTGCTTGGTGTATTTCAGGCTTCCCAAGTACTTACCTTGATTCAGTGTGAGACACAGACGTCCTCGTAGGATCATTCCTGCGGGGACAGCAGACGCACTGCACCATGCCGTCGCCAGGAAGTGACGTCGGGCGACGCTCTGGCAATGGGGCTGGAAACTCGATGGTACCATCGAGTTTTCAGTCCCATTGCCAGAGCGTCGCCCGGCATCACTTCCTGGCAACGGCATGGTGTGTTACAGGGAGGAATGGTCCGGCCGGGGAGCATGTTTCCCCCGCCGGATCACGGTAAGTACTTGGGAACCCTAGTGTATTTTGCACTTTGTGCGATTTGACCTCTGAAGAAGGCTCTTGTGAGCCGAAACGCGTCAGGTCCTTTTTGTGCATTTGTCACTTTTAAACATCTTATGAGGCTTTACTCCGGGCCCCTACAAGGTTTTTATATATCTTTGAAATAAACACTCTTTTGTTTATGCTTACTTTATGTTTTTAGCTTTTGGCCCTCAATAAGTTTTCTAAACTTCCTTGGGAGGTTTTTGCTCTGGGTTGGGAAATACCTGGAGATGTTGGGGGTGGAGCCTGGGGAGGGCGGGGTTTGGGGAGGAGAGGGGCCTCAGCAAGGTAGGATGCCACGGAGTCCACCTTCCAAAGCAGCCATTTTCTCCAGGGGACTCTGCTGTCTGGAGATAGTGGGACATCCCTGGGCTCTGCCTGGGGGCTGGTAGCCCTAAGGCTACCATGTCATTTAGCCTGCCGCGAGATGTGCCATGCCCCAAATTTGGGGCCTTTTTGAACTCATCCTGAATTTTCTTGGCAGCAGTGCTTTAAGCAACAGCAATTCAGAGTTCTCTGATTTTGAAGCACACGGCAAGCATGACGGCAGGGCCAAACCCAGGTCCGGATGGTCAGGCACTTTGCTGTGGCAGAAGGCCAAGCCAGTTTCCCTCAGTTTCTAATGCAGACCTTGAGCGGAAAGGGTAACATTATACTTCCTGAACTGCTGAGCCACTGATACAGTGCAACGGCACCACCAGTTCTGTTGATATCTGTGCAGTTCTACAGATTTCCTTTTCCTCTGTAATCCCTTTCCCTAAAGAAGAGAGCAAATATAAGATTTACTAGCCCTGGGGACTTGCAACCACTTGAGCAATATCAGCTAACCATGAAGAAGAAGAGGAGGAGGAGGAGGAGATTGGATTTACACCCTGCTCTTCACTACCTGAAGGAGTTTCAGAGTGGCTTACAATCCCTTTCCCACCCCTTCTCCGCACCGGACACCCTGTGAGGTAGGTTGGGCTGAGAGAGCTCTCTCTCGAGAACTGCCCTTGAGAGGACAGCTCTGAGAGAACTTGTGACTGACCCAAGGTCACACCAGCAGCTGCAAGAGGAGGAGTGGGGAATCCAACCCGGTTCTCCCAGATTAGAGTCCGCTCTCCTAACGACCAAACTGGCTCTCAAGACAAGGTAGGTATGTAGTAGAGCACTGCCTGCGACCCTGGGACATGTTACCTTGGAAGATGTGGTTGCTCTCAGGTGGAGGACTTCTGCATCGCCTGCTACCTGGTTCTTTTTACAGGCGATGCCGGGGATTGAACCCGGTGACTCCTGCATGCAAAGCTGATGATCTGCCACGGAGTCACAGCCTGCCCTCTATTAAAGGGTGCATTGAAAGCCTCTTTGCTCTTGCTATGAACACATGAAACTGCCTTACACTGAGTCAGACTACTGATTGATCAAGTTGAGTCTGGTCTATTCTGACTGGCTGTGGCATCGCAGAGTCTCTCAGGCGGAGGTCTTTCCCATCACCTGCTTCCTGATCTTTTTCACTGTGGATGCCAGGGACCGAACCTGGGACCTTGTGGATACAAAGCAGATGTTCTGCCACTGAGCCGTAGTATCGCCCCTTCCGAATCGTCAGATGCTTCGTGGTCTCTCAGCATTCAATGGATGTATCGAACTCCAGTGTCTCATCCAGCATCCTGTAGGATGGCAAGCAGTTACGGTGCATTGGTTAGATAATCAGATTAAGCTCTGGGAGACTCGGGTTCGAATCGTCACTCAGTCATAAAGCTCAAAGTTCAAAGTAATTGATTATGGTATTACACCAGCATGGGACACAGAATAAAACATACCATCTACTTCACACAGTTTTTTTTTTCAATTTATACCCCGTCCTCCCCGCAATGCGGGCTCAGGGCGGCTTACAAGTGGCAAACACCGATATAAAACAAATTTAAAAACATTTATAAATCCCACAATACAAAAACATTCTTAGCAATTATTGACTAGAGTGCTCTAGATGTTCAACATAGTATCAGATGGCATTTTCTTTTAACTGTTCAGCCTCATATGCTCCAGGGACTGATGTTCCCTCATCCAGGGCCAGGTAAAGATGGAATAGTGATGATGTTAGTGGCGGCTCCTACTCATACGCCTGGTGGAAGAGCTCCGTCTTACAGGCCCTGGATACTTTATTATAATAAAAGTATAATAAAACTTTGTATCAGAAATTGTAAATAACATTCCAAAGGGATAGATGGTGAGAGAAGGATTTTAACCTTTGAGACTTAAAAATTATAAAATTATATATATATTGCATTCGCTTATGTCATACTTTATGTTTCCTTATACTTTCTTGAATGTTCAGTTGAGTTTTGCAGGCTGCTGCACAGAATTTCGTGAAAAAGGGCAGTCACCTGCGGGTTTTCTCTCAAGAGCAACATTTTAACGTGTCCCAGGGTTTCTATTGAGCAGGGGGGAGATAAACATTGAGTGATTCATTTGATAAAAAAGGGCAGTAAAGGAGGACATGCTCTGTTGTTTCTAACTTGCCACTGCCACAGGGACATAATCTTTCGTTCAAAGGAACAGGCCCATAGCCAGGATCTTTTTTTTTAACATTTTTATTTTGAAACTTACTCAAACCTAAGAGCTCAGCTGGACAAGTTATTTGAGATTTGTGGCTGGGAAGCCTCTCTCTTTAAACCTCTACTAACAGTAGCAAGAGGAGTGGGATTTGGATTGAGTTGCTGGTTAAGGGTGCATTAAATTTCCACACTCAGTTTCCAGGTTAAAATGGTTTACCTTATTTTCCTCAATAGGAAAGCTTACAGTGGCCTATATCACAATAGGTGCCCATTTTCCAACCATATTACTACTTAGGTGTTAGTCCTGGTGGTATTCTCAAATTGGCTCAAATTAGCATATATATATATATATATATATAGGCTCAGTGGCCATCAGAAAGCTCACTGGGCAACCTTGGGCCAGTCAGCCTAACTTAGATCACAGGGTTGGTACGCGACTAGAACAGAGTGAGGAAGGGAGAACCGCATATGCCATTGTGAGATGTTTGGAAGAAAGGCAAGATGAGCAGGTAGTAGACAGATAGATCAATAATGTCTCCTGACCTCTCACTCGGTCTGTCTGTCGCATCCTGCCTGCTCCTTCCCTCACCACTCAGGGACCAGAAAAGTAATACAAACATTTGCGTCTCTTTTTAACATTAAAAACTCAGAATGAATTTAGAGTCAAGAGATCAAATGAGGACAATATCTCAATCCATTTGCAATCTAAGTGACTGCACACAGAGATCTCACGAAATACCAGGGTTTGCAATAATAGAACCAATTTATTGTAAAAAGCCAGCAAGTAGTTAGTGGACAATTCATATCAAATTAGAGAATGTAATCCCTGCAGGGAGAGATTGCTTTGGAAGTATTACCTAATCGTATGTTCCCAAAGTACTAATATGCAGAGCCCTCAATGTCTATAGCACATTGCTCAGGGGTGATCATTATATTGTCTGGTTTTGTGTGTGTGTTATTGTACTCAATGCGATGTCCAAGGGCTGTTCTTTTCCATGCCAGTGGCTCACTCCCGTCCCCCCAAATTTGTTACATTTAAAAATCCACCCCTCCAGTCCCCATGGCTTAAGAGCAACCAACAAACTTTAGAACTTCTCCCAGCTGCCAACTAAAGGTCTGAAATGTACATTTCTCCAGTGACAGACATGTTCATCACAACTCTGTCATTCATCAGTGTGTACTTTCTGACTGAATTAGTTAAATCAAGAGATAGTTTTACTCAGGGGTCATTTCCTGCAGGAGCGCACAGGAGCGGAGCTCCGGCAGTAAAGAGCCCAGGGGCTGGGCACATGCAACAAGCCCCACCCCCTGCTCCCAGCAGCTCTCAGTCAGAGCAAGAAGCAGCCAGGTAAGTTGCAGAGCTCCCCCTGGCCTCCCGGTCCAAAGCAGTCCAGTGGCACCTTTCAGGCCAAGTTTTATTCAGGTACAAGCTCTCCCTCCTCTGCAAGGACAGATCTGCACATCCCCCCTCCATTAGCTAGCAATCCAAAACAGTCCAGTGGAGCCTGAGCGGTGGGTGTTGCCTTCTGACACACTTCCGGTGATGTCAGGGTGTGTGGCATATGCAAATGAGTTATGCTAATGAGCTCCTGCACCTCTTTTTCTACGAAATGACCCCTGGTTTTACTGCAGTTGGACATTGCAGTTATTGGTCCAAAAATGGGTGGTGTGGTGTTCAATGTTCCCTCAAAGCGGTGGAGTCTTGGGAGCAAAAATGCCACTCTGTGAGCTACTGACATTAAAGTTGTGAGCGAGCGATTTGGCTACTGCATAAATTAGTTTGCTCTGGAGCCATCCTTCGTGAGCGAAGACAAAAATGTGTGAGCCGGAGGGTAAAAAACTGAGAGCTAGCTCACACTAACTCAGCTTAGAGGGAACACTGGTGGTGTTACAATTTCTCCTAACTAAAAAGCAGGGTTGGCAGCTCCAGATCTGGGGTTTCAAATGACTTCCAAGTGACAGAGATCAGCTCACCTGGAGAAAATGGCCGCTTTGGAAGGTGAAGATCGGTGCGGGGATGCAGTAGGTTGGATTCAGACTCAGTTTTCCGGTGAACTTCTCTGCCACCCTCTTCCCACTGATCTCCACAAAATGTTGCTCCTGGGAGACAGGGGACCCAGGGGAATGACATGAGGAGAGTGGGTCTTCAGTGGGAAGGGGGAAATTGATGGGAACTGCCAGTTTAGTCTGGATCCATTCCAGTGGCTGAACTGGGAACGCAGGCATAGAGATTATGTGGTTAATGCCTGGATTTTATTTGTCAGATCGACAACAAAAATTCCATATGCCCAGTTTGGACATTAAGTTCCCATGTGGTTGTTCAGAGGCAGGCAGATACACCAGGTGGGGAGTGCAATCAGGTGTGCCATGCCTTTCCACTGTACACCAGAGTGCAAGTTGCTTATCTATCATCCAGCCCAGCCTCATGGAGTTTTGACCACAATGTCTCGGGCAACCTTTGATCGTTAAGTGTTTAAGAGATATGTAGGCACATTTTGGAGCTGCGGTGGCTCAAGTGGTTAAGACGCTGAACTGCAGGCTGTGGAAGGTCGGTAGTTCAGCAGTTCGAGACCCGGGTGCCGCATGACGGAGTGAGCTCCCGTCTCTAGTTCCAGCTCCTGCCAACCTAGCAGTTCAAAAGCAATAAATTGCAAGTAGATAAATAGGGACCACTTCGGTGGGAAGGGAACAGCGTTCTGTGAGCCTCGGTGTTTAGTCATGCCGGCACATGACCACGGAAACGTCTTCGGAGAGCGCTGGCTCTTCGGCTTGGAAATGGAGATGAGTACCGCAACCCTAGAGACGGACTCGACTGGCTTTCGAGCAAGGGAACCTTTACCTTGGCACGTTTTGGCTGTGAAAAAGGTATCTCCAAAACGACTGGCAGAAAGATCAAAGAAGAGATAATATCTGATTTGTTGGCGTGAGCGACTCAGCATGCCTGAACATTGGGGGGGGGGGTGCTGCATCACTCTAATTGTGTATAGGTGTTACTTCATTGAATGGGATGCCTCTCTTTGTCTTGACTTGGGAGCTGCCCTCCGACTCCTCCTCTCTCTGTGTACTTTGTCCTCTCACTCCTTTCACATAGTCATAATTTCATCAGCCATCCTCATATCCCTCTCCCCGTTGTCTCTATTTCTAAAGAGCTGCGAACACTTTGGCCTTTTCTCCAACGGAAGGTGTTCCAGTCCTTTGCACTTTCCTTTTTTTTTTTTTAAATCCCCTAAAGACAGGGTAGCTTTATTATTTTTTGTTACACCTACAGACTAACAGAAAAGAAAAGGGGAGGGAAAAAGATACCCCAGGATAAAAAGACAAGAAAATTAAACCCACACTATGACTAAAACCCCAAGAGGGAAGGTTAGTATTCAAACTTATAAATTTTCGTTTAAATCAATGAATTAAAGAATTAGTCAGTCCATGTTAGTATTCCATCCAGCTTCTCATGTGTGCATCGAGCCTCTTTCATCATCTTCATCATTTGCGAGTCTTTATTTGTAAAGGGTTATTTTGGTCCTCTATGCCGCAAGTCATATGTCTCTCTGACCGAAGCACCTCCCGCTGCACCTTGGTCTTCATCCATCTCTTCTTCAATGCCTGCTCCGCCATCTCCTTTCTGTTGCTCCTCTTCCTTCGATCCGAAGTGCCGTTTCAACCATTCTTCCGCTTTCAAAACCGAGTCGATTTTTTCCCTTTTATCTCCGTATTTGAACACAACACCTTCCGGAAAGTTCCAGGAATATGAAATTTGATTGATCTGCAGGATTGAAATCAGGTCCTTATACGCTTTCCTTTTCTGGCGAACCTCAAATGGAGTATCCTTTAGGACCCTGATGTCTGCAGTTCCCAGCTGCAGGGGACTAGCCGCTGTTGCTTTAAGGATGTCATCCCTCATCTGTCTTCTGAGAAACTTGACAACAATTTCACCCTGCTTCCACTTCTGCCGTTGACACCCCCACCGCCGGGGCGATGAGCTCTGCCATCATCGCTTTCAAGTTTTCTCCTTGCGCCTCAGCTATCCCCTTGAACCTAAGTGTCTTGTTTGCTTTCTCCATTTGTAAGTTCAGCAATCTTCTTTCCTGAAAGTCTTGTCTTTGTTCCAACAGACCAATCTTCTTTTTGACTCTTTTGGTGTCGTGTACAGTCGTGTACAGTCTCTTTCAGCTTTTCCTCCGTCTGCAACGATTTCTTAGTTAGCTCGGCAATTTGCTGTTGCTGCTTTGCCAGGCTCTGGTTTGAAGCGGTCATTTGATGGTTAATATCATCGAGCCTCTCGTTTATCGGCTTGAGCAGCTCCGATAGCATGGAGAACACGTCAGCCGTCTCTTCCACTCTCAGACTTTGACCGCCCCGCCGTGTAAATTTGCCTGGTTTTCCTCACGCGCCGGCCATTTTCAACTTTGTTTACACTGGAGGAACCTCTTTCACCCTTCTTCAAAGAGTGCCTGTTTTCTTTCACAAATGCAGCTAAGTCTCTTACACACTTTATCGCTTCTCTTCTGTCCTCCTCCCTCCGTTTATATAGCACAGTTCAGTTTGTTCACGTCTGGGATTCCTTCCCGACGCCGCATTCCATGGGGGGGGGAACTCACTTTTAAAACTTTTCCACTTGTCTCCTTCTCCAATTCATTGCCGGTCTGTACTCAGACCCCTTGTAGCTTCGTTAATTCGCTGACCTTCTCTGCTTGTCCCGGCCGGCATCAGCTATGCTCAGTTTAAAACTGAGCCTCACAGGGGACGGACCGATTGGGGCAAAAAGGAGCGCCTCAATTCTCCGGCATTACGCCATCGAAGAGGTCGCCCCCCCAGCGCCCCTGGCTTGGAGTCTTTAACTAAGGCTCACCTGGGGGTGTCACTTGAGGTGGCACCCCTCCAATCCCACTGGAGCACGGATCTTCTCCCCAGAGGTAGGGGAGAGTGTCCGCCATCACCGAGCCACAGACCGGAAGTCCTTTGCACTTTCCTGAGCCCTTTCCTGTTCCACTCCATCCCGAAACGGACTGCCTGGAAACATGCACCGTACTGATTTCATATGCCGCTATTCCATAGCTTTACAGAAAGGCATAACCGTATGTCAATTGTGATACTAACATTGGCGGTGGAAAGTGCCATCAAATTGTAGGTGACTTATGGCAACACCATAGGATTTTCCAGGCAAGAAGGGAACAGAGGCAGTTTGCCTTTGCCCACCCCTGTGTGGTAACTTGGACTTCCTTGGTGGCCTCCCATCCAAATACTCACGAGGGCCAACCCTGCTTAGGTTCTAAGATCTGATGAGACAGGGGTGGCCTGGGTCATCCAGGTCATGCCAACTGTAGCATTTTGATGTCCAATAGTGAACTGAATCCAGATGTTCCTTCATCCACTTATGGAAGGGAATGGCTGGACCCCATACAATGTGTTTGTCTAATTCTGTGCCACGAGTGAAGGAAGAAGAAGAGGAGGAGGAGGGGGAGGAGGAGATTGGATTTACACCTCTCCCTTCACTACCCAAAGGAGTCTCAGAGTGGCTTACAATCTCCTTTTCCTTCCCCTCCCCACAACAGACACCTTGTGAGCAATGCTCCCTCTAAGCTGTGGAGTCTTGTGAGCAAAAATTCTACTTGGTGAGCTACTGGCATTAAAGTTGTGAGCAAGCGAGTTGGCTACTGCATAAGTTAGTTTGCTCTGGAGCCATCCTTCCTGAGCTAAGACAAAAATGTGTGAGCTGGAGGCTAAAAAACTGTGAGCTAGCTCACACTAACTCAGCTTAGAGGGAACACTGCTTGTGAGGTAAGTGGGGCTGAGAGAGCTCTTTTGAGAACTGCTCCTGAGAGAACAGCTCTGAAATAACTTGTAACTGACCCAAGGTCACTCCAGCAGCTGCATGTGGAGGAGTGGGAAATCAAGCCCCGTTCTCCCAGATTAGAGTCTGTGCTCCTAACCACTATACCAAACTGGCTCAAAATGCTGCAAGGAGCTACTGCAGGGACAGCACTGTGGATGGAGCAGAGAGATTTGGTTTCAAATCCCCATTCCGTTGTGGCGCTCACTGGATGACTTTGAACCAGCTGCTGCCTCTCAATTAAACCTGCCTCACAGGGTTGTTGTGATAAATCAATGGGACCAATGCCATTCGACTAAGATCTACCCCATCTTGCACTGACACTTTGTTGTTGTATTATATTGTTTTACTGTTTTAGACTGTTTTATCTGTTTTTATTCTGGCACTTGTGCCTCGTTGTTAGCCGCCCGGAGCCTTTGGGGAGGGCGGGATATAAACCCAAAAATAAATTAATTAATTAACCCCCCCCCCCAAGTTCCTTGGAGACAAAGACGGAAATGAATATGATCAGTTACAAAATGAATGGTAACTGGTCAAAGGGTCCTGTTGCAAAACCCATTAGAATGGCATGCAGTGTACAAAATGTCCAAGCCTCATGAACTGTGTCTACTCTGATCCAGTCTTGGACCTTTTATAGCTGAACGGTTTACAGCTAACTGATGAAGGGTGACAAGTATTAGGTAAGCTGTCACGTACTTCTCGCCAAAGAAGATTATTGAGACGGGCATGGTAATGTGGTTGTCAGTCATTTTGTCGTCTTAAATGTGCCAGTCGCCGACAGTCTCATGAACAGCCGAGACTGGAATCTTTTTTGGAAAGTTAAAATGCATATTAGCATTCTAAGAAGGGCTTTGTGTTTTATTCTAGGGAAGATGGGTCTTTTGGATTTCACCAGCTACTAAACCCATCGGAATTTCATCCATCAATCACCATAATGTAGGGTTTTCATTCGGTAGCTGGGGAAAAACTGTGTTCTCAGCAGTTCTCTTACCTAAATTCTAAAATCCTCTTAATTGGACCAGCATTCTATTTTTATTGCTGGCAATCAAACATCCACCCATAAAATGCTGCAAGAAATGTTGCCAAAAAAAAAGTCTCGAAGAGTCTAAAATATTATTGAATGCTGAAATCTCCTATTTGAAAAAGCAAATCTATTGTGAATATTGTTGCATTGTGGAGCTGATCAAAAGGGCGAGGTTTTTCACAAACTTTTTTTTGGGGTCTGTGTCTAAATGCACCATTCTTTCTGGCAATTTTTCAGACAGAGTTGCCAGTGGTCACGAAATATGTCACATATGCTGGAAGCCATACTCCAGAATAGTCTTGTTTGTTCTCAGTGACATCAACGGTTCACTCTGGGGTTCTTCATTGGCTAGGACCACCCATGTGACCAGTCCAGGAAGCACTGCCCTCTGTCAATTGTTGCCCTCAGAGATATCCACACATAGCCCGATTTGTTTGCTTACATAGCATTGTGATGTTATCATATAATATGATCCCTGATTGGCTAGGATCACTCACGGGGGAAGAAAGAAATCCTAACCAGAATCAAGTGCATAAAACAACACCAGGTAGTGGTAATAAAAGGCAGCAAAAGATAAATAGTGGAACATTCAAGGATTTTTCAGGAAATATATTTTTTGCCCTCAAATGCTTCACTTTTGTCTTTACTCCCAAATCTAAGCTCAAAAACATTGGCAAAGCCTTGAGTCCTGCATAAGAACATAAGAGACGCCAATGTTGGATCAGGCCAAAGGCCCATCCAGTCCAACACTCTGTATCACACAGTGGCCTGAAATCCCAGTGCCACCAGTGGGGCCAGGACATTAGAAGCCCTCCCACTGTTGACCCCCCCCAAGCACCAAGAAGACAGAGCATCACTTCCCCCGAGTCCCTATCTATACCTTGTGGCTAGTAGCCACTGATGGACCTCTGCTCCATATGCTTATCTAATTCCCTTTTGAAGCCGTCCATGCTTGTAGCCGCCACCACTTCCTGTGGCAGTGAATTCCATGTGTTAATCACTCCTTGGGTGAAGAAGTACTTCCTTTTATCCGTTCTAACCCGACCACTCAGCAATTTCATGGAGTGCCCACGAGTTCTTGTATTGTGAGAAAGGGAGAAAAGTACCTCTTTCTCTACCTGCTCTTTCCCATGCATAATCTTATAAACCTCGATCATGTCACCCCTCAGTCGTCTTTTCTCCAAGCTAAAGAGCCCTAAGCGCCTTAACCTTTCCTCATAGGGAAAGTGTTCCAACCCTTTTATCATTCGAGTTGCCCTTTTCTGCACTTTTTCCATAGCTATAATATCCTTCTTAAGGTGTGGTGACCAGAATTGCACACAGTATTCCAAATGAGGTCGCACCATTGATTTATGTAGGGGCAATATGATATTGGCTGATCTGTTTTCAATACGATGGGAACTTTGTATACCTCAGAGGTAGGTATAATCCTAGAATATTGTAGATTCAGCAGAAAGCAGTTTACAGAGCTCTCCTCGCCTCCATTTTCTCCTCACAATAACCCTGGGAGGTAAGTTAGGTGGAGGGTGTGTGTGACTGGGTCAAGGTCACCCAGTGAGCTTCCGTGGCAGAGAAAGGACTCAAACCTAGATCTCACGCTCCTAACCACTACACTAAACTGGCTCTCAGTTTGTAACTGGCCACATGCGTGAAAGGCACATGACATGGAACCTTGCAGAACTGGAATAGGTGTAGGTCTGATCAACACCCGATGGGGAGACCACCTGGGGACCCTGCAGATAGTATACCTCAAATGCCATGATGGAAGTAAAGTACACATTGGTCCCTAACCCTAACCCAGAAGTAGCCGTGCGATATGCACAAATGCCAGGTGGATTTTATGGGCGTGATCACACAGGAACATCTGGCAAGCGTCCCGCACCCGTCGCCAACCCGTTTCACTCTGCTGAAGAAGTGGAGTTAAAAAAATACTGGGGAAAGTGCAGTATCAAACGGGTTTGCGAGGGGCCACAGACAGACTTCCCTGTGTGATCGCTCCGGCGCGCTCCCATTGCATCAGTGGTCCCTCGTTGCAGTGCGCTGGAAACACGCTGTGAAGGAAAAAACCTGCTTCACCTGCCGCTGCATCGGATTACCCAGTGGTGGGTCAAATTACTATGGTGCAAATAGCCTTGCTTCCCCCCCCCACATTATCCGGCATGTGTGACCGCACTCATCACTTTACTAAAGACTGAGAATGATTGTAGAAAGTGGTTCAAAGAGGATGTGATCATGGGTAAACCACTTGGGTCTACGGAGGCCTTGAGACGGATGACAGGCAGGTATGCATTTGAGCATCAGTAGGCATTTACTTGGGATGGCATAGTATAGCCTGATCTCATCAGATCTCAGAAATTAAGGAGGGTTGGTACTTGGATGCGAGGTCACCAAGGAAAGCCCTGAAGATGCAGGCAATGGGAAACCAATTCTGCTTGTCACTTGTTTTGAAAGCCCCTTGCTGGGTTCACCATAAGTCAATTGTGACTTGATGACACATACCTATGTAGGTATTTATTTGAAAGCATATGAAGTTCGTACAGAAGGGTCTCTGTCCACTGCTGCATGGTTGTCTTCTTCTAGCTAGCCAAAGTGTGCAAGGGCTTCCTCCAGTGTTGCTGGGTGTACATTCTGCATTCTTGTGTGAGAGCAATATACACGTTGACTCCAAGAGGCTGAAAGAGAGCAATTATAAATAGGTCTATGCTGAATCCCACTCACGTCTAATCATAATAATTGTGCGCTTAAACTGACTCGTGGAGACACCAAGACCATGGAGTTTTCAAGGCAAGAGATTTGCACAGCTGGTTTACCATTGCCTTCCGTTGTAACCCTGGTCCCCTTTGCTGGCCTCCCATCTTTGAGCCCTAACTGTGACTGACCCTGCCTAGCTTCCAAGCTCTGAAGAGTTCAGGCTAGACAGGGCTAATAATTATTAATTAATTATTGTATGGCATTATGTGCGGTATAGCCAGGAGATCCGAAGATTGTCTGGCAGCCACAAGTTCTAACTCTTGTAGCAAGCTAGACATAATTATTATTACAAGTGGGGACCCACAAGAAACTTGTAGGGAGGGGGCATTCCCCCACCTTTGCTTCCTTCCCTCTCCCCCCATTTCTCCCCAAGCCAACCCCCCTTCTTTTTCTTCCCAACCGTTCACCAAGTCAATCCCTCCTTCTTTGTCTTCCTTTCTCTCTCTCTCTCCCAAGACAATCTCCCCTCTTTCTCCTGTCCTCTTTCTCCCTCCCTCTGAGCCCAGCAGCTCTTTTTTTGGGGGGAATTTAAACCCCCCAAGGTATTTTTTTAAGTTTTCAGATTTTTCTGCAAACCTAGGGGGTGAGATATCCGCACATAGGGGACTGTTGAGAATTAGATATATAGATGATGATGATGTTGCCGAGAGAGCTCTGGGAGCTGTGCCTCTCCCAAAGTCTCCCAGCTGGCTTCATGTGGAGGAGTGCGGAATCAAACCCAGTTCTCCAGATTAGAGTCCACTGCTGTTAATCACAACACCACACTGGCTCTCTTAGTCAGGGCTATTCAGGCTGCTCAATGGGTCTTATTCCCAGAAAAATGTCCTTATGGTAGAACTTGAAATGTTCCTAGAGAGGGAACTACTTCTCTTTTCCTGTAAAAGGTAAAGGTAAAGGTTCCCTTGCTCGAAAGCCAGTCGAGTCCGACTCTAGGGTTGCGGTGCTCATCTTCGTTTCAAAGCCGAAGAGCCAGCACTGTCCGAAGACATTTCCGTGGTCGTGTGGCCGGCATGACTAAACACCAAGGTGCACGGAACGCTGTTACCTTCCCACCAAAGTGGTACCTATTTATCTACTTGCAATTTCTTGCTTTTGAACTGCTAGGTTGGCAGGAGCTGGAACTAGAGACGGGAGCTCACTCCGTCATGCGGCAACCCGGGTCTCGAACTGCTGAACTACCGACCTTCCACAGTCTGCAGTTCAGCGTCTTAACCACTTGAGCCACCGCAGCTCCTCTTTTCCTGGGGGGACAGCTAATCCACCAGAGTCTTCCTACTCTCAGGATAGTGGAGCAATACAAGCCTCTGCCATCACCCACATCTTCCATCTTCTGCCATCTTCCACATCCTTCTCACCATGCTTTCTCCCTAGGCAGTGGAGCTGATGCCAAGCAGGAGGTTTGCTCTATCACACTTCAGTGCAGCCCCAGTCATCCCATCTTTTGATGGACCCACCCACAGATTACATCATTTCCAGTTCCTGCAGACCAAGAGACGTATTTGAGCAGGGTAGTCACCGGGGAGCAGGAGCTGGGCTACTTACCATCTCTCGGGTCCAGAGGGCCAAGTCTGGTTCAGATTTGCTATAAGGGAGGAATTCGTTTAGGTGACAGAAGTGTTCATTTTCCTGGAAGAAACTGCCTTTTTGTGCAGTGTCATCTGATGTCATCTTTTTGTAGCAGGAGCTCCTTTGCATATTAGGCGACACACCCCTAATGTAGCCAATCTTCCAAGAGCTTACAGAGCTCTTCCTACAGGGGCTACTGTAAGTGCTTGGAGGATTGGTTACATTAGGGGTGTGTCGCCTAATATGCAAAGGAGTTCCTGCTACAAAAAGAGCCCAATCAAAGACACCTTCCTGCCTGATGCAAACCATACCTTTCTACTAAGATTTCCAGAGGTGCCATTTACAGATTAGAACACATTTACCAAACATTCTAAAGCAGCCAGGCAGATTTCTCACTCTCGAATAAAGTTGTGCATATGTGAAAACATTCTGCACACAATTAGACACCATTTGACAAGGATTTTGTGAACGAGACGAATTTAGGACATCGAAGGTAGGACAGCTATCAGAACGTGTTTTCCCAAAATATAGTTTCAAACAGCTCTTAGATGTGAGCGCAAATAGCTGTGAACGTTTTGAGATGGTTAAAGGCTCTTCGCATTAGGAAATGAGCATTTATTCATTTAGCACTTTATAATTGGTTGTCTATAAATAGCGCGCTGCTGGTTTGGGTTTGAAATCTAACCTGGACTGCCACATTTTGGTAAACACTTGGAGTTTCTCATAAAGAATTATGTCAGAATTTGGACTCTGATAATCCCCTCTGAGGGCCAAACAAGGTGATGGGAGGTTGGTAATCAGATTTCTAAATATTTTTCATATTTAGAGCCATGGAGGAAACAAGGTTGTAGCCAATGCTCCCTCTAAGCCGTGGAGTCTTGTGAGCAAAAGATTTACTTTGTGAGCTACTGGCATTAAAGTTGTGAGCGAGCGATTTGGCTACTGCATAAATCCGTTTGCTCTGGAGCCATCCTTCCTGAGCTAAAACAAAAATGTGTGAGCCAGAGGCAAAAAAAACTGTGAGCTAGCTCACACTAACTCAGCTTAGAAGGAACACTGGCTGTAGCAATATGTTGGGTCTATTCCAGTGTCGCCCCAACATATCACTACAACCTTGTTTCCTCCATATTCTAAGCGCAGGGGTGGCCAAACTTGCTTAATGTAAGAGCCACATAGAATAAATGTCAGATGTTTGAGAGCCGCAAGACATGAACAAATGTTACTCATTTTCACTGGGAAATATGCAGATTTGCTTTTTATTAACATTAAATGAGGCTGCCAAAATAATAAACACAAGTGGTAAAAGCAGATGTTGATAATGATATTTATTTGTCCAATGATATTTATTTGCTAATGATATTTAGCTTCTCCAGCTGCCATGCCGGGAGCCGCATAATATGTGTGAAAGAGCCACAGTTTGGCCACCCCTGTTCTAGAGATCCTCGCTAAGAAGTAGAGGCTGAAGCACATGTCTGCGCATTTGCAAAAACTCAGGAACCTTCCTGTCTCTTTGTAACCTCTCTGAACTCTGACAAGAGCACTGCTCACGCTTCTCCTTCTCCTGTATTTTTCTCCTCTTAATCGCGTTACCTGCACAAATACTGCCCGTTTCCATTGTGACAGCGCAACCTCACCAGCATGCGTAATGAATGCATGTCTGCGGCCTTTCATCTGACTCCTGATCTGTGGAATCCTCACCTTTGCTGCATTCTTCATAAGCTTTGGCAAAAGAATGGGGCTTGAGCCAAATTGCTCCTGTGTTCAAAAGAGTGGCAGGATTGAATCAAGCCCCAGAAATGTTTCCAGGGGAATGTTTGGATTGGATTGAATGGAAGTAAATCGGAAAAAAAAGAGCAGATGATTTCAAAGGATTTCACTACCATTCGCTCCCACTTTTATAACGGGACCTATTTATTAGTTATTTGTTCACTCTGTGATTTTGCTGCTGATATATATATCATATTTTATGAAATATTAGAAATTACTGTTAAATCATTTTTTTTATTTCCTAAATATACAACCTACAGAATTTCGTCGTGACAAAATCACCTGCAAGTGATGTGATGGGCCAGTTTGGTGTAGTGGTTAGAGTTCTGAATTAGGATTTGAGGGAGGCAGGTTTGAGGCTAACATTGAAGAGGAAGAGTGCTATTGTAAAGCTTTTCTTCTCATTTTCCTTGCTTGTAATTTCCTGTTTCTTTGTGTCTTTTTGCCCCTGTTCTGCAAGTATTTTGCTCCTTCCAGTGGTCGATTCTATATTTGACTGGCTTATGTCCGGCATATCTCCCTGCAGATTTAAACTGCACGTTTTTATGCTGGACATAAACTGGTGTAATATTGAATTGGTCACTAGAGGGAGCAAAAAACATGTGGAACAGACCCCCCCCCCCAAGAAACAGGAATTTACAAGCGAGGAAATGAGAATGCAGAAAAGCCCATAATACACTGGATTTCCACTAGGGAAGGGAGAGGAGTATAAATATCTAAATAAAATAAATTAATACCTATTAAAGTTTTTATCCATTGGGTTCAATTATGTGTTAGTTGTGGGTAATTTTTGCTGGATTTTGCTTACTCTGGTTTACAAGCTCAGTCTGGCATGTGCTAAACAGCTTTGCAACTGAAGAAGAAGAAGAAGAGATTGGATTTATACCCTGCCCTTCACTCGGAGTCTCAGAGTGGCTTATAAACTCCTTTCCCTTCCCCTCCCCACAACAGACACCCTGTGAGGTAGGTGGGGCTGAGAGAACTGTTGTTGAGAGAACATCTCTGACAAAATTATGGCTTGCCCAAGGTAATCCAGCAGCTGCGAGTGGAGGAATCAAACCTAGTTCTCCCAGATTAGAGTCCGCAAACTTAACCACTACACCAAACTGGCTCTAACTGTGCAGTAGCAATAGACTTTCAGTTTTATTTACTTCTGTCTTGCAGCTGCTTTTACAGCTTCACAGTAGGAGAGATCAGTTCTCCCCCATGCTCATGGATGATCGGGTCAGGTAATTAAATGATGTGGGAGGGTGGAACTATAAGTCTCTGTGTAAAGTTGTACAGAAACATGCAGATGTGAAACAATGTCAATAATACGGATTAGCAGTACACCAAATAGTAAGACTTTTTTAAAAAAGCCCAGTGTTCACAAAGAACCTATTGATTTGCTTATTCTTTATTTAAATGATCGTATGTGGAGCAAGGCACACGGTTGCCAGATCCGTGGAGGGGGAAACTAGGCTATGTGAGAAAGAACATGTGTGAAGTGCTTTAGATCCCCTTATACCATGCACCTGCTGAATAGGCTCAAACTGTCCATGAACAGCCAAACTGTTTACTGAAAAACTAGATCCTTGCTTATGACTAGGAAGCAGAATGTGAAATGATTGTACTGCTAGATCCAGCCTCATGTCTCTAAACTGTAACATGAAAGACTGAACTCCTTCCCCATTCCAACGTTCCTTGCACATGCCAAAGAATACAGAGGAGAGGGACTATCTGTGCTATCTGTTCTACTTTTTCTTGGAGCTATACAGCATACAGAAACCTTGGGGGACAGAGAACAGAGGACAGGGTATATATCCCTTCATATTGGGCATCTGGCTCAAGTGGTCAATTGAATGAGATTTGAACAACTGTAGACTTTTCAGCTCTTGGCCTCAGGAGGCTGGTCATTCCTGACCCCTCCAGATCCTGGTCTACAGATCTCCTTTTCTGGCTATGAATAATGATAATAATCAAGATCATGGGTTCAGCTCAGAAGCGCTTAACTTAATTTTATCAGCTTTGAGTGAGACTGGCTAACAGTAGATTGTTGATCTGAGCAACATCTCCTAAGTTTAACACAACAGTGGTCGGATTTTAATTTTTTTTGGCAATTCTCTTTCTCTCTATGGACCAAACGAGATGTTATGGTGGCTATGGGTTCCCTGTGGTTGTTTCTGCACTTGAAAAGGGAGGACAAGATTGCCTGGTCCCACTGCACTATCGGCCCTATCAGTATTGGGCCCTTGTGGCATTAACAGCCAAATTCAGCTTTAAAATGGTGTCAGCCTTGTATGCCATTATCAATTTGGACCTAACTTCAAGTGAGTCAATCAGACATCTGGCAGCATTTATCCCTGAGTTCTCTGAACCAAGGCAGGAAATGTCTGTTAATTCCTTATTTATTTATTTTTTAAAAAACCTCCCAGGATGTTAGTTCTTAGATGTGAATGCAGGCATGTGATGGAGATTTCAGTCTCCCAGGCCAGCAGCATGGTTACAGGAAGCCTGTCTTTGCTTTAAATCTACCATCTGCGAGGCTGACAGCACTAGCAAAGGTTTTGTCCCTATTTTTTAAAGCATCCCCAAAGTTTGCCTTTCTAGGGAGCTTTCCCTCCCAATTGTTTATCTGCCTGTCTTGAAGTCATTCTAGATCTGAATGTGATGTGTCAAAGTATTTATTGGACCTTTTCCTGGCACAGCAAACACATCAGTGGTTTCCTGTACCTGTGGTCAAAGTCAACGTTTCAAGCTTTATTTAATTTATCGATTCGGAATAACCCTCCTGTAAGATTTGTGATGGTGCTCATAGTCTTGACAAGTGTTTTTTTAAGGACTGGACACAGCGGATGGAAGAGAAGAGAAACCTGTCCATGCTCACATAAATCAGGCTTGTTAACAGCTACTCACTTGTATCGCCCCTGCGCTGAAAGATCTGGAGTTGTTAGCCCATCTGTTTCCAAGGCAGATGCTGGTTCTTATCTTTAAGGCCTTACGTGGCCAGGGTACCTCTACTATCCAGCTTGCCAGTTAAGAACTGCCTCTCAGGCTTTGCTTTCTGTGCCCCTGCCTTCAGAGGTGAGTTAGGTGGTGATCTATGGATGCATTTTCTATGGTGGCATCAGACCTGGATAGCCCAGGCTAGCCTGATCTCATCAGAAGGTAAGCAGGGTTGGCCCTGGCTAGCATTAGATCTCCAAGGAATACCAGGGTTGTGACACAGAGGCAGGCAATAGCAAACCACCTCTGAATGTTCCTTGCCTTGAAAACCCTACGGGGTTGCCATAAGTCACTTTCCATCACCACCACCCCTTGCCTTTGGAATGCCTTTCCCCTTGAGATTCGCTCTTTTTGTAGCAGGAACTCCTTTGCATATTAGGCCACACACCCCTAATGTAGCCAATCCTCCAAGAGCTTACAGAGCTCTTCTTCCGGGGGCTACTGTAAACTCTTGGAGGACTGGCTACATTAGGGGTGTGTCGCTTAATATGCAAATGAGTTCCTGCTACAAAAAGAGCCCTGATTGTGTATACCTTACTTTCGTTTAGGTGTGAGTCTAGAACACATCTTTTTATCCAGGCTTTAATCAGGGTTTTTAACCTTATAAGCTTCTTAATGGTCTACTTCTCTTTTATGGATATTTTTGTTCTGCCAGTGTGGTGTAGTAGTTAAAGTGTTGGACTAGGGTCTGGGAAACCCAGGTTCGAGTCCCCACTTGTGCCATGGAAGCTTGCTGGGGGACCAGGGGCCAGTCACATAGTCTCAGCCTAACCTACTTCACAGGGTTGTTGGTTGTGAGGATAAAACAGAGGAGAGGAGAATGATGGAAGCCACTTGGGGTTGCCATTGAGGTGAAAGGCAGGATATAAATAAAGTACATTTTAAAAAAAATTAAATAATTGCAAGTCATAAGAACATAGAACATAAGAGACGCCAACGTTGGATCAGGCCAAAGGCCCATCCAGTCCAACACTTTGTGTCACACAGTGGCCAGAAATACCAGGTGCCATCAGGAGGTCCACCAGTGGGGCCCGGACATTAGACGCCCTCCCACTGTTGACCCCCCCCCCAAGCACCCAGAAGACAGAGCATAACTTGCCCCAGAGCCCCTAGCTATACCTTGTGGCTAATAGCCACTGATGGACCTCTGCTCCATATGCTTATCTAATTCCCTTTTGAAGCCGTCCATGCTTGTAGCCGCCACCACTTCCTGTGGCAGTGAACAAGGACTTCCTTTTATCCGTTCTAACCCGACCGGTCACCTTGAGCAGGACTCTGACGAGGCAGTATGGAAATATTCCAAATGAATGAATACACTGTAAGAAGCAGGGATCACCTTCACAGGCCGAGATGGGGAAATTTTGTAAACTGGAAGCATTGGCTTTCTTTCATTTGCAGGAGGTTTATTTTGTAACTTAAAAACAAAAAAATTATATACCCCCTTTTCTCTCCCACGGAGACCAGAAGCAGCTTCATCCCCTCCGCCATTTTATCTTCACAACAAGAACCCTGTGAGGAAAGTTTGGTTGACAGAGGGAGAGGGAGACTGACTGACTAGCCTGGCATCGCCCAGTGAGTTTTCATGATGACTGGGATCAAACTAGGGAACAGAGCTGGAGAGCCATGTTCCGTTATCCTCCACATTCATTTAAAGCATTAAAAACAACTGTATTAGGGCTTTGTACCCTTGTCGTCTTCCACCATTTGCCCGCTCTAGATTCCCTCGAAGTATATTTGTCTCACTGGGGGAAATAAATGTGTTTTTCCTGCGGGACAATAACTGGTGTGGTGTATACATTAGAGTAATGGGAGAAGGATCCGGGTGACCGGTGCCCTGTTGAGGGCCCTCCAGAATAATTTGCTGGCCACTGTGTGAGATAGGATGCTGGATTAGATGGACTGCTGGGCTGATCCAGCAAGGCTTTCTCAAGTTCTTATCCCCTCCAAAGAGTTGACAATGGTCTACTTATTCTTCTCTTCCTCGTTTTGTTCCCTTAGCAGTTCTCTGAGGTAGATTCTGAAGAAGTGTGCATGCACGTGAAAGCTTATACCCAGAATAAAATTTTGTTGGTCTTAAAGGTGTCAATGGACTCAAACTTTGTTCTCTCTGAGCTAGGTTAGACTGAGAGAAAGTGAATTATCATGCACTGGGGGGGGGTGTTTGGTAGAAACCGAACCAAATAAATACCCAAAAATATCTTATTGGTATTTTTCGGGTACTTATTCAACCAAATGCAGATAAGACAATCTGATTTGGCTACCGAGATAGCTGGCCTGAATAAAAGGTGATATTATTCGGCTTTTATTCAGGCCAGCTATATCGCTGAGTCACACTGCTGCTGCAGGGGTGTCACAGCTTGGAGAAGGCATTCCCTTCCCTTGTAGAGGCATGGCATGGCAGTGGCATGCTGCAATGAGTGAAGGGAGAAGGCATTTAACTTCCCTTCACTTGTGCAGGCGTGCCGCCATGGTGGTGTAACTCTGCAAGCAAAAGGAAGGCATTTTAAATGACTTCCCTTCTGTGAGTCACACTGCTGTGGTGGCACACCTCCACAAGTGAAGGGAGAAGCATTTTTAAATGCTGAATACATTTGGGTTCCCCAATTATTTACCTGAATCCCAATACCATACCAATATCGGTATTTAGGAATATTGGAAAATACTGATATTTTTCGGGTCCAATGGATCCGAATCCCAAAAAAGGCAATTTTCCCCATGCACACCCCTATCGCACAGTGCATTTTATGATTCAGAATGCGATACTGGGGTTGGGATAAAGGTTAAGATTATTAATCTTAAAACCCAGATTTCACCACTGATTCACAGTGTCAAATGGGATCTTGAGAACAGAATTCTGGTGAGCTGTTAACAATGGAATCCTAGGCAAAGTTCTTCCAGTCTAATTCAATTAGTTTCAATGAGCTTGGAAGAACTTTAGATAAGGTTGCACTATAACTTCTGGAGAAGAACCTGGAGTTAGAAGTAAATGAAGTAGACAGAAAGTTTTGCTTCTGCACAGAACAGAAGGCCGCTTCTATCCTGTGTATGGGTGTTTGAAGGAGGGGGGAAGAACAGTTGATGAGTGAGAAAAGAGCAGTGATTCTAGAAATCAGAAATATTTTTGGCCAATTTATTTGCTGTTATGGGAGGATTCAGCCCTTCTAATGCAGCATCTCTCCTCGGTGGTTTCTAATGCAGTCATAATTGCGCCGACCACACAATTAGCTACTTTTGTACCATTAGATTAGCAACCAATTAAAATGCATTAATTATTGATCCTCCTCTTATCAGCAGGATGAGATATCAGAGTTGTCAACTGCCCCTGTAGCAATATTGAGTGTCAAAGCACAATGCTATTACATTTTGGAAAACGTGATGATAGCTTGGAACGAATCGGATCCCCCAGAAAATGTGTAATGCTCCTAGCTGAAAGGAAGGGACAGGTATGTCTGTGTGCAGAACGCACAGCTGAGATGCTGGAAGAGATGGAAAGAGAAGCATACAGATAGGACTTTGCATTGGCTGAAACACCCTGGGCATCTCTCTGGGCACCTGATAAGGGGTAGTAATGGATGGGGTGGTCTTACTGATTCTGAGACCCTGGGCAAAAGGCCAGGATGGAGCCCCAGAATCACTGCCGCTGCCACCACCCTGCTGGGGCCACCTGAGTCCCAAACAAGGGGTGGCCCTTACCTTGTGCAACTGGTTTCCTTGGTCCCAGCACTGCCACATGGGTTGTCCTGCACACCTTGTCCACCTTTCCCTAGGAAAGAGGGAGGAAGAGGAAGAAGAGGAAGAGGAGGAGGAGGAGGAAGAGGAGGAAGAGGAGGAGATTGGATTTATACCCCGCCCTTCACTACCCCAGTAGGGGTAGGTTCTAAGTTCTGATGAGACTGGGGTGGCCTGGGTCAACCAGGTCATGCCAACTGTAGCATTTTGATGTCCAATAGTGAACTGAATCCAGATGTTCCTTCATCCACTTATGGAAGGGAATGGCTGGACCCCATACAATGTGTTTGTCTAATTCTGTGCCACGAGTGAAGGAAGAAGAAGAGGAGGAGGAGGAGATTGGATTTACACCTCTCCCTTCACTACCCAAAGGAGTCTCAGAGTGGCTTACAATCTCCTTTCCCATCCCCTCCCCACAACAGACACCCTATGAGGTAGGTGGGGCTGAGAGAGCTCTTTTGAGGACTGCTCGTGAGAGAACAGCTCTGAGAGAACTTGTGACTGGCCCAAGGTCATGCCAGCAGCTGCATGTGGAGGAGTGGGGAATCAAACCCAGTTCTCCCAGATTAGAGTCCGCGCTCCTAACCACTCCCCCAAACTGGCTCCCTCTGCCATCTGAACTACCAAACCAGGCTCCAGTTACGGTTGCCAGGTTCCTCCTGGCCACTAGCAGGCAAGTGAAAGGTATAGATTTGCCAGCTCCAGGTTGAAAAGCTCCTGGAGACATGGGGCTGATGGGCAGTGCCCCCTCTAAGCTGTGGAGTCTTGTGAGCAGAAATTCTACTTTGGGAGCTGCAGGCATTAAAGTTGTGAGCCAGCGATTTGGCTACTGCATAATTAGTTTGCTCTGGAGCCATCCTTCCTAAGCGAAGACAAAAATGTGTGAGCCAGAAGCTAAAAAACTGTGAGCTAGCTCACACTAACTCAGCTTAGAGGGAACACTGGTGGTGGGGAAGATGGGGACCTCAGTGGGGTACAATGCCATAGACTCCATCCTCCAAAGCATCCATTTTCTACAGGGCAACTGGTCTCTGTAGTCTAGAGATGAGTTGTAATTCCGGGAGATCCCCAGGCCCCACCTGGAGGCTGGTATCTCTAGCTCCACTCCTCCCTGCCAGCTTCAGGATGGGCAGGGTGGCTTGGGGCATGGCGGCTCACCCAGCCTGTCTTCCCATGCCCCACCTCCACGAAGAAGCAGAAGAGTTTGTTTTTATACCCCGCTTTTCTCTACCTTAAGGAGTCCCAAAGCGGCTTACAATCTCCTTTCCCTTCCTCTCCCCACAACAGGCTCCATGTAAGGTAGGTGGGCCTGAGAGAGTTCGGAGAGAGCTGTGACTGGCCCAAGGTCACCCAGCAGGCTTCATGTGCAGGAGGAATGGGGAATCAAACCTGGTCCTCCAGATCAGAGAGTGCCGCTCTTAACCACTATGCCATGCTGGCTGTCAGAAGGAGAGAAGCAGGGCAAGCAGATAGCTGTCAGCTATGTTGACCTCCCCTCCTCTAGCTGTGGCAGCTTGGGGCGTGGTCTACCTTCTCCACCCCGCCCCCACAAAAGAGGGAGGGAAGGAGGAACTACCCCCACTCCCCCCACTCCCTAGGCTTGCCAAGTCCCCCCGGGGGGCGGGGAAACCCCCGCCCCAGAGGCCCGTTCCCCGCCGCCGGCGGTTCGGACCCTGGGGGCCCCACCCCAACGTGCGCGTCACCCGGAAGTGACACGACCACGCCGGGCACACTGGGGGCGGGGGCACGGGCATCCGAGGGGAAACTCTAAGGTTTTCCCTCGGATGGTCGTGGCCGCGCCCCAGTGTGCCCGGTATTGTCACGTCACTTCCGGGTGGCGTGCGCGCGCTCCAGCCACAAGCCGGGGGTTCCCCGCTGTGGCGCAACACTGGACTTGGCAACCCTACCACTCCCACCTTCTGGCTTTGTAGTGACTTCATGGCTCAGAGTGCACCTGGGCTGTGGTGCATCTGCACATGCCCAGTAGGAGGGGTGAGGCTAGCAGTTGGCCTAAGTTGACAAGAGCCCTTGGGCCAGCCCTGACTGATGAGGTCTGACCAGCATGATGAGGTCTGACCAGCATGAAATACAGTGAGACTATTGGGTTGGGTGCCACGGACCTATTCCCCTCACAGTGGTACCTTCCCATGATGCAAGAGGCTTCTCTACCCTGCGCTGTTTGAAGCCGCCATTGTTAGTGGAAGAGATTAGTGCAGGGGTTCCCAGCTTTTTGAGCCCGCGGGCACATTTGGACATGGCGTGGTAGGAACAGCAAAAAGATGGCTGCCACAAAATGGCCACCGCCAGAGGTGGAGCCAGCCACAAAATGATTGCCACCACTTACCTTCAGTAACACCATGTAGATCCTTGTGCTGTGGTGGCAGCCTGTGTTCCCTCTAAGCGGTGGAGTCCTGTGAGCAAAAATTCTGCTTTGTGAGGTACTGGCATTAAAGTTGTGAGCGAGCGATTTGGTTACTGCATAAATCAGTTTGCTCTGGAGCCATCCTTCCTGAGCTAAGACAAAAATATATGAGTCAGAGACTAAAAAACTGTGAGCTAGCTCACAGGAACTCAGCTTAGAGGGAACACTGGTGGCAGCTGCTGCAAAAGCAATATTTTTTAAAAAATCTGCACAGCCAATCAAATCTCCAATGGTCAATCAGAAGCCTTGCGGGGCAAAAGCCCTGCTTGGCGCCACCGACTTCCTAAAAACACTTGGCGGGTGCCAGAAAAGAAGAAGAAGAAGAAGAAGAAGTAGAGATTGGATTTATACCATGCCCTTCATTACCCAAAGGAGTCTCAGAGTGGCTTACAAACTCCTTTCCCTTCCCCTCCCCACAACAGACACCCTGTGAGGTGGGTGGGGCTGAGAGAACTCTGACACAAACTGCTCTTTTTCAAGGACAGCTGTGCCAGAGCTTGTGACTGACCCAAGGTCACATCAGCAGGTGCAAGTGGAGGAGTGGGGAATCCAACCCGGTTCTCCCAGATTAGAGTCCACACACTTAACCACTGCACCAAACTGGCAGGCCCCATGATGCCCACAGGCAACACTTTGTGGACCCCGGATTGGTAGGAGTGAAAGAGAAATAAATAAATAAAAGAAAGAAAGAAAGAAAGAAAGAAAGAAAGAAAGAGAGAGAGAGAGAGAGAGAGAGAGAGAGAGAGAGAGAGAGAGAGGCGCCACCGTATACGGTCCCTGGGCAATGCCGGTCTGAAAGACGACGGTCCTCCATGACTCGCCTGTGCTCGCGTTGTCCAAAATGTTCCGAGAGCTCTTTGAAAGTTCTCTCTGAGATGAAAGGTGACTCACGGCTCATTTCTCTTCCAGTCCATTTCGAGGACTCTCTCCGTTCTCCGCCGCGATGCAGAGAGGAGCTCCTGCCGAGATGTTAAATAGCAGCTCAGCGGCAGGCTGCCTCTAAAAGCGAGAGGTGAGGAGCCATTAACATTTGCCTTCCATCAGGATTAAGCCAAAGCAAACACTCTCCAATCGGCCTGTGATGAAAATTTCATAGATCCCTTCCCTTTGAACCCTCTTTGGAGACTCGGCTCTCCTTTATCCTTCTGCAACAGGTGGCCTGTGTCGGGAAGGAGAGGAGATGAGCCGACAGAGCAACCCTTTTGGTACATTTCCCCACAGCCAGTAGGGAGGATGGCATTCATTGCAAGGCCGATTATTCTAGCTGGGATGGGGAAAAAAAGCAGGAAAGGAACGTCTAATTAATATTAATTATGCCATTCACAGCAAGACAATAATGTCTCTGCGAAAAAGACAGAGGGAGACCACAGGGCTATTAACATCAGCGTCTGAAAAAAAAAAGTGCAATATGTGCAAGTCGTGTGAGTCTGTCTGTGGCAGTAGAAAAGAGCAAGAATGCTACTGGTCTCTTGCTCTTTTCTAAAGAACGTGCAATCCACTATGGGCACCGGCCTTAAAACAGGGAGGAGGAGATTCTGTCTGGTCTGGCGGCCAATTGAGTTTTAAAACAACAACAATGTACTGCATTTGTCGCATAACTTAACTGACTGCAGCAAAGGAATACGTTTTGCATTACAGATCGCAGGCTAGTTGCTCTGGGCGGACATTGATTTCCACAGCAGGTATGCATGTCTGCTTCTCAGTAGAGCCAGGGTCCAACGCTTACCAAGACCACAGATCCTTTCACATGGTGGGAGCATGGCTACATACACCCGGCTCTCGAACATACACATGGGCCCCTGCCACACGGCAGGGAAACCACGAGGCAAAAGCGCGGCTAATAGAGCCGCTCCAACGTTGAGACGCTGCGGCGGGATCCCACGGATCCCCTGGCCGCAGCGCGTCTTCTCCCCGGCAAGAGCAGACGCCGGGGAGGACGAGCCCGATGGGAGGGGGAGGCTGCCGAACTGCGCATGCCCGAGCATGCGCAGTACGGCCGGGGGCTGGGATGCGGCGGCGCAAGGACGCGCCGCCGATCCCACGGCCAGCTTGGGGCACTCCAGACGGCTGCAACCACCTAGATAGGTGGTTCGTTTTTGCAGCGGGGTATCGCCATTTGGGCCGGATCAGGGACGGAGACGGCACGCTCCCCAGATGTTGAGGTGGGATCGCGTCCGTTTGCTCCGCCCCTGTTCCGTCCCGCTCCCGTCCCAAATGGGCTCGTATGAACGGGGCCATAAAGTACCTGAATCTAGGGCAAAAGACCATGTAAATTGAGCCTCTGTGTCTACAGAGCCAGAGGTTAGAGTGGTGGACTAAGATCTAGGACTGACTTAGGTTTTAATCCCTGCCGTGCCCGGGCAGCTCGCTGGGTGACCATGGGCCTGTCATTCCTTCTACCTAAATATTAAAAAATAAATTATGTAACTCAGTGCCCATTCCAATACTTTCTTGGGAACTATGTAGAGGTTACTGCTTTAGAACCATTCAGAAGCCACCTTGAGCCATGAAGAGAAGTGAGATATGTTTTAATAAATACTTTCAATAGTTGACAACTGCATCTGCAAACACACATGGAGGAGTGCAGAGAAGCACTTGGTAGCAGTGATGCCAAACCTCCTTGTCTCCTTCACCAGAATACTGCCATGTAGGGTTGCCAAATCTGGGTTGGGGAACACCTGGAGATTTTGGGGGTGGAGCCTGGGAAGGATGAGCTCGGGGTGGGGTGGGGGACAGCAGGGTATATTGCCATAGAGTCCACCTCCCAAAGCAGCCAAATCTCCAGGTATTTCTCAGTTCAGACCTCACATCCCCATGTTTGACAGTTTGTTTTGCATGCTTTTGCATGCATAAATTGGTTTATTGTTATGGGGTTTGCTATAAGTGCTTGTTAATGACTCAGGAAGGGATGATTACTTTAACAGCTTCTCCCAGGTGTGAGCTGTATAGTTTTGGATGGAAGGAATGTATTTATCTTGCGGTAAGTATGATGCATCCTGAATTATTTGATACTAAGAATAAGGCCCGCTGTGGAAATAAATACAACGAGCTCTAGAAAAAGGCTCTGGGTGGGTGCCCTGGCCTTGGGCACTCAGCATCAATTTGCTGTGGTGACCTAAGCAGGGTATAATGACACAGAGCTTACTGTTTTCTCCAGGGGAACTGATCTCTGCCATCTAAAGAGCAGTTATAATTCTGAGTGATCTCCAGCTCTCCCATGGAGATTGGCAAAAATGGTTCCCCAGGAGGAAATGGCTGGTTTGGAGGGTGGAATCTATGGCACTGTACCTGTCTGAGGTCCCACCTCTCCTCAAACCCCACCCCTTTCAGGCTTCACCCCTCAAATCTCCAGAAATTTCCCAACCTGGAGGTGGCAACCCTATCTCCTTCCCAGCCAACCATCAACATACTGTTATCTGCCCCTCTGACTTCAGCTTTCCACCCCCCCCACCCTGGAGCCTGTGAGGTAGGTGGGGCTGAAAGAGCTCTTGACAGAAACTGCTCTTTTTCAAGAATAGCTCTTACCAGAACTATGGCTTGCCCAAGGCCATCCAGCCAGGTGCAAGTGGAGGAGTGGGGAATCAAACCCGGTTCTCCCAGATTAGAGTCCGCGCACTTAACCACTACACCAAACTGGCTCTCGTGAATGTAATATCTCATGAATTTAGATTCGGTGCTTTGAGGTAAGTAGGGAAAAGTTCGGCACTACCCTCCTGCTTATTACCTTCCAATAAATTCTTTTCCGACTAAACTAGGAATAAGCCAAATAGTCAAGAAAAGGAAACAGCACTTATTGACAGAGCACAGAAGGAAAACAGTGGGATTTTATTCCAGTACAGTTTCCATTTGTCTGTGTTAAATGCCATTGATTTTCAGTAGGGTACAATCTCAGTGCCAGGCTGCTGAGATTCTTGTAAACAAGCAAACAAACAAAAAGCCGGAAACTCCTGAGGCAGTTGTGAAAGTGCAGCTGTTGAATATTAAATACGTAAGACTTGTGGATTCTGAATTCAATAGGGGTTGCCGGCTCAGGGTTAGGAAATTCCTGGAGATTTGGGGATGGAGCCTAGGGAGGATGGGGTTTAAAAAGGGGAGGGGCTTCAGTGGCTTTGGCCATAGAACCCGCCCTCCAAAGCAGCCATTTTCTCCAAGGAAACAGATCTCTGTAGTCTGGAGATCAGTTGTAATTCTGAGGGATCTCCAGGTCCCACCTGGAGGCTGGCAACCACAGAAGTAATGAAATTATCACTATCAATTACAAAAAAGCTAAAATTATATTCCAAAAACTTTAATCAGATTATGTATTAATAAAAAGGTAAAGGTAAAGGTTCCCTTGCTCGAAAGCCAGTCGAGTCCGACTCTAGGGTTGTGGTGCTCATCTCCATTTCAAAGCCGAAGAGCCAGCGCTGTCCGAAGACGTTTCCATGGTCATGTGGCCCGCATGAGTAAACACCAAGGCGCACGGAACACTGTTACCTTCCCACCGAAGTGGTCCCTATTTATCTACTTGCAATTTCTTGCTTTCGAACTGCTAGGTTGGCAGGAGCTGGAACTAGAGACAGGAGCTCACTCCGTCATGCGGCACACTCGGGTCTCGAACTGCTGAACTACTAACCTTCCACAGCCTGCAGTTCAGTGTCGTAACCACTTGAGCCACCGCAGCTCCTTATAAGTATTAATAACTGTCATCAAAATAAATGAACTTGGGCCCCGTTCACACGGAGCTAAAGAGATGGATGATAGGCGGATTTTCCGGGCGCGATCACACCGTAACATCTGGGAAGTGTAGTGCACCCGTGGCTAACCCGTGGCTTCGTGCCGAAGATACGGAGTAAAAAACTAGTACTTACGATGTACTAGTTTCCAGAAAATGCAGGGCAAGGGCGGGCGTCTGATCGCGTCCCATCTTAGTCCCATCACAAACCGGTTAGTTTTTGTTTTAAGTCTTCATAGGACGCACACAAACGATCATGCGCATGCTCACCTTTTGGTGAGAAAAAAATATTCCCGTTTGCCACGGAAGCAGCGCCTGGCGATTGCTGGTGTGATGGCGCCGCGCCGCTTCTTTCCCATGCTGCAGGATAGCCGTGTGATCGGCACCTCATGCCCTAAACCACAGGACCTCGACGGGACATGTGATCGGGCAGCTGTGCGTTATTTTGCTCCGGGGCAAATAGCCACGCTCCCCCCCTCCCCGCATTTTCCGGCCCGTGTGACCGGGGGCCTTGGGTACATAAAAAACAAAAACAAAACAGAAACTCAGGATAAAGCATTGCCCAGTGGTGTGTATAACCATATACAGGAATCCAAATGCACCAAGCAGTCACCACTGTTACTCCGTATTTATACTCCCGAGTACAAGGAGGGTGGAAGGAATGGGCAGAGGATGCAATGCAGTGCTAGGTGAACTGAAGTTGCATTGTCCCCAATACCTTGCAACAGCAGGTCTTTCATATATACAGAGGCAACTGAAATGACTCAGCTATTCTCTCAGCCAATGACAACCAATCTGTTTCCTTGTTCAGGCCATATGGCACCAGGGTGTTCGATGTATGAATCTAGACTGTCTCTCTTCTCTCTGGAAGCCAGTGCAGCCACAAATCAGGTGCTCCCCCCCCCCCCAGCCTGTTTGGTTACCTGGTCTGTTCTGGGTTGAAGATTTCTCCTCCCCAACTTTTTGTTCTTGGTTTGTTTTAACCATAGAGGGGAAGGGAACAGGAAATGAGTTTTGTTTTTTCGGTGCTCCCCAAAATTTTCATTTTCCATTGGAAAAACTGAAGAAAAATTGTCGGAGGATAAAAGACCCCCTTCCCCTTGTTTCTCAACCCAGGGCCCTCACCTCTCTAATCTATAGCATAGATCTAATGTATAGCATATTTTAGTAATACAACACAGCATAGCTTCTATAGCATAGATTAAAAAGGTAAAGGTAAAGGTTCCCTTGCTCGAAAGCCAGTCGAGTCCGACTCTAGGGTTGCGGTGCTCATCTCCGTTTCAAAGCCGAAGAGCCAGCGTTGTCCAAAGACGTTTCTGTGGTCATGTGGCCGGCATGACTAAACACCAAGGCGCATGGAACGCTGTTACCTTCCCACCAAAGTGGTACCTATTTATCTACTTGCAATTTCTTGCTTTCGAACTGCTAGGTTGGCAGGAGCTGGAACTAGAGATGGGAGCTCACTCCGCCATGCGGCACACTCGGGTCTCGAACTGCTGAACTACTGACCTTCCACAGCCTGCAATTCAGCATCTTAACCACTTGAGCCACTGCAGCTCCATATAGCATAGATTAGCCAATAGAAAAATGTAGCAGAATAAGAGCTTAATTTCCTCTTTTCTTCGTAATGGCACAATGTCCAAAGCCACTCTTGAGATATTCAGAAGGGCGATAGCTGGAAGCTTCTAGAACATTTTCAGATGCTGAACTGCTGTAATACAAAAATGTTCTTCCGTCTCCAAGTTAACACTTCAAATTTCTGTAGACATTGGCAAGCTAAGCCATTCCCTCTGTTCATTAGGAAGAAAAACAACTCTGCCATAAACAGTGTACTACATAGCGAAAATTAATTTATTTTGTGTTCACT